>NW_027466121.1:1855000-1950000 GCF_046127955.1 Nelusetta ayraudi | reverse complement strand
TCAAGTTTGTATCAAGCTAAATAATGCCGTAGCGTGAAATTGGTGTCTTCAGTCAAAAAGCACTCCCCAGCCTGTACTACAAGAGAAGGCAATTATGAACCCCTCCCCACACCCTCCACCCTCCAGCCCTCCCTGCTGCTGTCGATGTACTGTACTTGTGTGTGTGTGCGTGCGTGCGTGTGTGTCTGCGTGCGTCTATGTTTTTGTGTGAATAAATAAATAAATAAGCTCACCCTATAATTTGTCTCCGCTCGTCTTGGAGGCATTTGAGTTTGCGTTCACTGTGAAGCCGAGTTCCCTTATGGTGAACTTAATGCCTTTAATTGACTATTTGCGCCTGTGTGCGAGTGTGTGCGGGCGCGTGTGCGTGCTGGTGTGCGCGCAGGTTTGTGTGTGTGTGTGTGTGTGTGTGTGTGTGTGTGTGTGTGTGTGTGTGTGTGTGTGTGTGTGTGTGTGTGTGTGTGTGTGTGTGTGTGTGTGTGTGTGCCCGAAGTCGCTTGCTCACTTGTGTGTGTGTGTGCGCATGTTTTTGTGCGGCGCTCTTCGGCGGCGAGGCTGCTTGAACGAACTTTTAGCTCAGTTATTTCTGGAGCCTTCCCCAGAGTTCAGGTACTCCAGAGGAATGCTCTCCCTCTTCTCCTGCCCTCGCTTCCTGTCTCTGTCCTACTCCCTCCGCCTCGTTTTTTTCGACGCCCTTCTTCACCTCTCGCGTTCCTCGCGTCAGCCGTCGCGATCTTTAACGCGTGCACCCTTTTGCCTCTCGTTGTTGTCTTTTGTCCGGCGTGTGTCAAATTTTGGCCCTCCCCTTCGTCTTCGTCTTCTTCTTCTTCTTCCTACTGTTTTCTCTTCCCCTCGCCGCCCCGCACACAGACAGAAATACGATCCTCCTCCTCCTTCAGCCTTTTACGCTGCGTGGCTGCGGTCATAGCCAGCATCAGCATCCAGTAAATATCTGCGCTGTCATGGGTGTCGTCGGTGATGGCGTTGTGTTCATTTAAAGGTCCAGTGTGCGTAAAGATTTTTAGGGAAGCCCGGTATTTAAGGAAGCCCGCCTGAGAGTGTGTTTCGTATTTAGGGCAATGACAGGCAGGCTTCCTGAAAAAAATGTCGGTGAAAGATGGCAGCTAACCAGGAGGCTAAGGACTAGGACCCTTGCTCTATGTATATTCTTACATATGAGAACCGTTCTACAGGCAGGAAAACCAATATTAAATTTTTTGTCCTGCGGGTGCACACTTTCATGAGTGCATTTATGGGCAGTATGTTAAGCTTGTACCAATATAAAAATCATAAATCAAGCACAATTGTACACACTAGACCAGGGGTGGACAGCATTTTTGACTGGTGGGCCACAGTGGGTTCTAAGATTTGACAGAGGGGCCGGAGCAGGAGCAGATGTATGGAGTGTTTTGGTGACCCACCTTATAGGAGGAAAAAGAAACAAAAGCGCTCCACCAAAATATGTGTCTTTGAAGCCCCATGGTATTTAGCTCTTCATTGAAATGACTCTGAAATACAGCTATCTTATGACTTACTATTAATGTCATTTCTTCAAGTTCGGCGGGCTGGAATAAAAGTTTAAAGAGCTGCATATGGCCCCAGGCCGTAGTTTGCCCATGCCTGCACTAGACCTTTAACGCTTTTGTGATGGCATGACTGCATAGTGCACTGAAGGACCTTGGTTTCCATTCCCTGCCCTTTTTGTGTGGCGTGGTTAGCACTGTCACCCCACAACAAGACAGTTGCTGGTTTGAAGTCTGGGCCCGTGGCCATGTTACCATGTCACGTGCTATCCAAGGTCTGAGCGTGAGTGGCTCCACTTTCACTTTCACAGCGGCCGTCACTGTTTCTACTGCTTGCACATCTGCCGCAGCTGCGTTTGTGTCAGCTGCCATGCAGTCGAGGGTTAGCCAGCCTGCGGGCCTGAGAGTAAGAGGATTTTTCCACTCTCAGTGATGTGGCAACATGTGGCTGTGTGTCCCATTTCTGAGAAGAATAAGTCAGAGACAGAGAGAGCAATAGAGCATTGCAGAAGAATCTGTGCTTACAGAAAACATGAGAGCCTCTCAACCCTGTGGATTAAATGTCAGTAAATGTGAGCGATTACTTCAGTGGCAGTGGAAATCAGATCAGGCCTAATGCCATGCAAGTCTATGGGGTGAAAAGTCAACTTTGTGCAAGAGACATGGGGCCACTTGCAGGTTGATCGGGATCCCTCAAGACACAGCCACGTCAAATGTGGGGCTTCTAGCCCATGAGAAACCCTGAAACCCTAACCCTAATTCCAGCAGTAACCCTGACCCTAACCCTAATTCCAGCAGTAACCCTAACCCTAACCCTAATTGCAGCCTTATCACTAACCCTAATGCCATGCAAGTCTATGGGGTGAAAAGTCAACTTTGTCCTAGAGACATGGGGCCACTTGCAGGTTCATCGGGATCCCTCAAGACACAGCCACGTTAAATTTGGGGCTTCTAGAAAAAAAATCTTCCTCCTAGGTGGGGCTTGACAGAGAAAGTTTGAGAACCACTGAGTTAAATGAACTCAGAAACATTTGAAGAAGGAGTAGTTCAAGAAAGTATTTTTTATCTTTAGTGTTTGCTGGGACAAACAAAACTCATAACATCTTTACAGATACCAGGAGGTAGAATTCCCTCGAGTTCAGCTAAAATGTGGAATTATGATGATTTATGTAGACCTAGTTTTGAGTGCAAGCTTGTGATGTGAAGTGTCGGGGCCTTGTCTTGATGTACTCCTTAACTTAGCCCTCAAGAAAGAAGTTGATAGCTGCTATCAACCACATGGCATGTGGCATGTTTCAAGGTCAAGGAGTCATGTCAAGCACCAGGCCTTGATAAATGATCCGCAGACTTTTTAAAAATGATTCTGGAACACTCTTGTTTAAGATTTACATGGTGCCTTAATGAAGTGTTGAGGAAATTGATCCTTCCTGGATACAGCTTAAATGTTTATGAGGTGAGTAGGGTATTAGTTCTCGACAGACAGCTCTTCTTGATGGAGTTTGATGAACTGGACCAACATGGTCTTAACTGCTTCTCATGGCATGATTTTAAAGATCAACTGTCCAAGGGACTGAGGCCTTACTGTCTAGGAGTTTACGGGCCGTTTTAGAGAATATGACTTCATCACATTGAGCCACCCAATTGATTAAGTGCTGTCTTCGGATGTTCCGAAAAGAAGGGTGCAGGATTAAGGTCATCACACTGATTAAGAGTTGTTAGCCTGTGCTAGCCTGCAACAATGTTTGACTATTTCTAAAAAGACCAGACTTGCATTGGGCAAATATTCCCTACTCTCAATCTGCTTACCCCAGAAATAGGAAGAGGAGGCGTAGCTGCTGACCTTCACAGCCCCACATTTGGAGGAGAAGGAACTCTTAACAGGGTTGTGTCAAAGTCGTCAATCTGGGGTTGCCGACTTGCGGCAGACCGTGTTTTGTCTTCCTTCTTTTCTTCCCAAACATCTTTCCCCAAAAGGCAGCTGACTGTGTTTTACACGCTGCCTAGACAACTGACCTTCAGTGGCAGCCTGGACATGGTGCGGTATAGCTAATAACAGCAGGCACATACAGTATCTAGGGTAGAATGGGAGTATTTGTTGAGTTCACTGACTGAGAGCCTTTCATACGTGTTTGTTGACCGCCCTGGGATGTCATCATCGTTCAACCTGTTTGAGATATTGCTTCAAGGACGAGGGGAGACTTTTTCATTTGAGATTTTCATTTATGTAACAAAATGTAGAGCAAAGAAAAAAAAAAGTCTTTATTTGAGATCTGTTTTATCTGGCTCTGGCAAGCTGGACATCTGGCTTACGTGCAAGAACAGGTCCCAAAATCAGGCTAGTGAGGAGTCAGTGTTAGTTCTTGACGGGCCAAGAAAGACTGGACTGAAGGTGGAACATGCCTTTGTTAAAATAATAGCCAAACATGTGGAACTTCAATCGTGTGCAGACTGTCCTGGGAACTTGGGTACTACCTGCTCTCTGATTTGTGAACTCGTATTCCTCCGTTATGCGAACCCAGGCTGCAGCCAAGCATTGACTGCTTTGTTTTTGCTGTGTAAGGGTGTTTTGAACAGCAAAACCTCTCATTTGCTCCCTTCATCTCTCGACACGCTTGTTTCACCGACAGAAATACAAATGTTGGATCAGAGAGACCCTTTAATCTCAAGCTGTGCTGTTTGAGCAGGATCATAAACTCTTTTCGTATGTCTGTGTGTGTACACTGTGCATGATAAGAGAGGTGATATTATTTCACATCAGTTATTTCTGGGTTAATAATAATGCAATGCAATGTTGACTTTCTTCTTTCTGTATTTGCCTTTCTTTCCAAGGCCCATGTCTTTTAGTTTAAAGGTCCAGTGTGCAATATTTGGATTGATTTATGATTTTTTTTTATTGGTAAAAGATTAATAAACTGCCCATAAATACATTAACAAAAGTGTATAATCACAGTAAAACAAAAGTAATTTTGGTTTTCCTTACAACTGTTCCCATTTATAAATGTATAAAAATATACATATACCAAGGGTCTTGATCGTAGTTTGCTGCCATCTTGTGCCACCATATTTCTAAGGAAGCCTGGTGTGGACAATCCAGCTTGCCTGACAGCGTGTTTTGTAATTAACGTAACTGCTCGCGTCTTCCCATAAACCAAAGAAGAAGAAGGTGGATGAGGTGTTCAGGTTTGGTTGTGCAGGCCACAGTAGCTCACTGGCAAGCTCAGGAGGGGGGAGGGAAGGTGAAAGACGCTGCAATCTAAAATAAATCCACTTGATATCGCTGTTTCTTCTTCAAAATCTCCAGATATCAGACACTCAACCTTTAATACTGGTCATGACTTTATGGAGCGTAAAGGTTAAAAAGATGACAATGGTTCATCGAGGTGAAGCGTAAGGACAGCCCCTAGAAAAGAATAGAATGAACCAAAAGTAATTCTGCGAAGTCTATGGTCGCACAATCAGATGGCGGGATGGTGGGTTTGGACCAGAAATGTTGGAGAAGGACAGAAAAATGATAAGCAAGTCGGAGTGGAATAGAAAAGAGGAAGATAGAGGGGGTGATGAAGCTTGTCCGCCAGGCTTTGTGCGCTTGTTGTTCTCTCTCTCTGCCATCCATCTAAGCCCTCTGCTACCTCTCTCCCTTTACACAAACTCAGACAGACAAAAGCACACACACACAGACACAAACACAAACATGCGCGGGCACACGCTGACACGGTCCCATGTCCCAAACCTCAGAGTAGCCTGGTGTTTCTGGCCAATGGCTCAGAGCTTGGGATGTGTGTCTGCCTGTGTGTTTATGTATTTTAAGGCTGTTTTGTTCAGAATGCAGGCAGGCAGAAAGAGCGGTTTTAGTGCTGATAAAAGTATTTGGTTAATCAGCTTCTGTCCCCGTCCCTTGACAAGAAGTGCCTTGCTTATGTGTGTCTGCGTGGGTGTGTGTGTGCGTGACACAGGCTATTGAAGTTGGGAGGACCCCCGGGAGCTGGGCTGGGGATAGAGATTGGCATCAGCTCCCGGCCAGTCGCATCACAAAGTCGTTCCTGAGGGACGGGAAGGGCAGCCAATGAGAGTGTCCCTTCAGAGCTGTAGCGCAAGAGTGGGTTGTGGAGGGGAGATGGGGCCTAGGAAGTGGGCTGAGGCAAGGAAAAAAAAAAGAGCGGAACATGTGAGGAGAAAGGGAAAAAGATGAGCCTCTAGCACTGAACGAATAGACATACAGATACAAAAAAAAAAAGGACCTCGCCAGATGACAATTACCCCCCTGACTTCTTTTAACCAATAGCTGGTAGTCACACTAGCCCTGTGACAAAACCCCCCCCCAAAAACGACTGTATCATTGTCTGACATCATTGCTGTCTGGCATCGCATAACAGATCATTTACTGCAAAAATATCATCCGGAGGCTTGAGATAAGTTTCCCTGATACCGTGCATACAACCAAATGTTCTGTAGGTCAAAAAAGACAAAGGAAATTTCTCATGTAGGCTATTAGTTCTTCAACTGATAAACATTGATTGGACATAGAACTTAGAAAGAAAGAGAACAAAGGCAGATTTCGATTCTGATATGTTGCAGTTTGGTAAAGTGATTCTTCTAGACAGTATTATATTTGTGAATATTAATTTCTCAATTGAAGTCGAATTTGGAAAAAAAAAAATCACCAGTTAAGAGTCGATTTGCAAAAACCAATTTAGAGGTGCCAAAACAATTTGCGTTGTTGAATTTTCTTTATCAATTTAAGAATAAAAAAAGGGCCTCAAGTTATCTTTTTTGATGGTTTAATATTGTTTGACTCTTACATTTTGAAAATCGCACAATTCAGGAATGGTTTTGTTTGCTCACAATGTAATGTTTGAGTACAGAATTTCTGTAACATGATCTGCATCACCCATGTCTTGTGTGTGCAACATTGATTGGGATATAATAATGTATTGAAAATTTGGACGATCAGAGATGAAGCCCAGTCCATGAACTGGATCCTTCCAAAATGATCTAATTTTCCAGTGTATTGTGTGATGTTAAGGGGCCATAAGGAGCCATGCCAACAGTTTGTTTTTCCATTTAAGAGGAACACTTCACAGATTTATCACTTCTTGTTTTGATTGGAGCTGTTGGGAGCAGATGAGGATGTGGACCGAGTAACATGAGCAGAGTTAGGAAAAGCATGCCGTGGTGCTGGAGGAGGGGGGAGGGGGGAGGGGGCGGGGGCGCCACTTGAGAAGGCAGGATGAGAAGGAGGACCTGAGATGAGAGACAGAGGTGGCTATGTGTGAAGTGTGAAATGATTCGGTAGGGAGGGAGATAAACAGGAAACCCCATTGTGTTGGTGGCTTCAGCCGTTTCCTGTTTGTGTGCCAGTTGCACTTCCCTCCTTCCTGTTGTACCCAGGAAGTCCTCGTCGCATTCCAGCTCTGATCGGCTCCGCGTTCGTGAGAGTCGTCTCAGGGTCTCGGCAGTGTCGGTACCTGCAGGTTTTTTTTTGGTTTTCTTCCCCATTGACTAGTTTCAGGAATACGGAACAATAGAAAGACAGCTCTGTCAGATGTTTGTTGATGGATGCAAACAAAGTGAAAGGGATAACGTGCTGCTCAACGTTTGTAGGGACCATTTTCTTTCTTTCTGCGGAAGCCATTTGAGCATCAATTTTATTGATTTTATGGATTGAGTACTCAACGATTTACTTTTTCTAAAACATTATCGACGTCATACACTTCAGTCCATCGTTGCCACAATCCTATCCAAAGCTGGTGGCTGCAATATTGTGGGTGATCAGTGGAAATGTTTTTAGTGTCATCGGGCCAAAAAGTGCCTGGTTGTAAAGGTTCAAATGTTGTGCTGGTAAACATGGGCACTATAGTAGTGTTTCTCAACTGGTGGGCTGCGACCCAAAAATGTTCACCTTTTTTTTTTTTTTTTTCAAAGGGATTTTAAAATGCGTATGTTTATAGAGAAAATATTGGGCATTTATTCAGCAGGACATGATCTTTTTAATAATTTATTTACTAGGCGATGATAGTAAGTGGGCTAGCGTTTTTTGTTTTTGTGGTTAAAATTTAAAGTGCTGTGGAATAAATTTGGGTCGCGACTGGTCACGTTCAAATGAGGTCGACGCTTCAACTGAAGATGCTTCGCGTTTTTCACCATTCTGCCAATTAAACAGTTCGATTGATTTGTTCCTTCAGGTCTAGTCACCTGCAGTCAGTTTTGAAACTTTGATGCGCTCGTGCTTTTGCCAAGTCTTTTCCGCTGACTGCGATGCACAATCTGAACATGTAAGTAAATATTAATTTTGTCTTTTCATCCCTCTCCATTGTGCACAGCGGTCGAAGAAGGAGAGGCTTCGGAATGCGGCGGCAACTGGGAGGAATCGACCATCCAGACAGGTGAGCGGATGGGTCCGTGCTATGAGAAAACCGCACACCCTCACGCAAACAAACGTGCGTGTGGATCTTATTCACACTGATTCTGCGTGGTTTACAAAAGCCTACTCCAAGAGTCTGCTGAGGAGGGAGTAGTGGAGATGAAATGAGCAAAGAGTTAGGATGGTGGGGGCGTTGGTGGAAGGGAACAAAAACAAAACAGGAAGAAATGCTGATTCTGAAGACAGAAAGTAGAAATGCAAGGGGGATGGAAAGAGATGGAACTCTTGCTGTTCTCAGGAGGGAAACTGAAGAGAAAGAGAGACAACAAATGGGATACAGAGTGAGAGAGAGAGAGTGTGTGTGTGCTTTTTCATTGCTCTCTATGGTGTGGCGACATCTTGGGAGGAAGTCAGAGAGATGTTTCTTTTCAAATTTACTTATTTTCTGTTATTTATTATTTCTGTCGCTACCTTAAGCCTCTTTCTGCCTTTTTTTCTACATCCCTCTCTCTTAGTCACTTTTGCTTGTTTGACGGAAATTAGAAGTGATTATCACTCGCCTCTGTTGCCCATTTGGTCGAGGAAAAAAATTCTGTTCCTTCGATATTGTCATTTCATTCGACAGAGATTCAGACTTTTTTTTTTATTGTTTTGTTGGAAAATATCATTCCAGATAGGAAAAAAAATAGTTTTGTCATTTTTCATTGTACGCATCTAGATTATATTTACACCCTGAGCACATTTTACGTACCGAGGCTTCAATGTTCACACGCGCAGACACACACAGGGGACCAATGTCGCACAAAGCCGTTCCTGCACGCAACAAGTGCGCTTGGAGACCGGTGCCTTGCTCAAGGGCGCCTCAGCCTTGTCTTTAGGTGGACTGGCACTACTCCAGCCACCTGGGCATGCTCTGTTTTTTTCTGTATTTCGATATTCTGTATATCAGGATGGGTCTTGAGCCCCGTGACCCTTTAGTTTCCAAACCTAATCAAACCTAAAAGGTTGCAGAGGGATGTGCCCTGTCGCAACAATAAAATTGGATGTTTTTCCAGCAGCAGACTGAAAAAAACCCCAAAACCAAAAAAAAAAAAAAAAAAATGGGCCGACTGCTGCACTTTCCTCGCGTCAGCTGAAGCCCCGTCCTCGCGCCGCCGTCTGAGCCTATCGGAGGAGTTAAACGCATTCCCCCGACCAGCTCCCGGCAGAGCAAGGAGATACTGCTGAATGTGGTAAATACGCAGTTATCTCCTTGCTCTGCCTCTGCTGGCCCGTCTCCTGTTCCGCTCTGCGGGGAGAGATGGATAGGAAAGTCCGACCCCTGGGGCGTTGATGACGTACTGCCTACCCCCACCCCTCCAATTTTCAAACCTGTGCTAACTCTCCTCAAGGGGGGCCACGTCTGTGTGTGTGTGTGTGTGTGTGTGTGTGTGTGTGTGTGTCTGAGTGTGCATGTTAAGGGGGGGGGGGGCAGTAGGGGGTGCTGACTGAGGTCCTGGGTGGCTCACTAGAACTGCTGTGTGTGTCAGTTCCTGCAGGAAGTTACAGTCCCATGACACGAGCAGAAACACACACACACACACACACACACACACACACACACACACACACACATGCGCGCACGCACACACTTAAACTCTCCAACACACCTATCTCACACTGGGGTAAAAAAAGCACACACACACACTGCCATATTGCCTCGCTCAGCCCCTCTCTCGGTTTTGGATGCAACCGTCGGGTTTTTTTTTTCTTCTTCCCGCCGTCTACTTTTCTCTTTCGCTGCTCATCTGTTCCCTCGCTTTAAAAAAAAAAAAAAAAAAAAAAAACTACTTTCCCTCTGCTGCCTACTTGACGATATGATATCCGCTCATTCAATGTAGGTCAAAGGGTCGGCTTCGGGGATCTCTCGGTTAGGCAGATGGCAAAGACAAACGGCCCCGATCCCTTCGCGCCCTTGGCGACGCTTTCCATGGACAATCTAAAAACAAGAGAGAAAGCGAACAAGGAAAAGAAAGCACGGAAGCGAAATACATTCCCATCTTGCTGTTAAATCCACAACTCCCGCCTCTCCTGTACCCCTACACTGCTGCATTCTCTCTCTATCTCTCTGTCTGTCTCTCTCTGTCTCTCTCTCTCTCTCTCTGTGTCTCTCGCTTTTGCTTTTTTTTTTTTTTTCTGGAAAATCTGTGTTGAGTTTGGAAAGACCCAAGGGAGGAAGGCGGAGGGAGACTCAAAAGGGAATAACATAAAATAAAGCCAACCTATTCTTCCCGTTTTCCACATAACTTTCCCTCTTTACGCCTCCCTGGCGCTTCTCTCCTGCCCCAGAGTGGCGCTCCTGCAGACACAGGCTCCACAACACCTCGTTTCTCTCCCTCTCGCGCGACCAATTCCAAAAGTTTTGGAAGGGCGAGCAAAGCGGCACGGCGCGACGCGACGCGACCTGGGGTGCGCTCGAGGCCTCCGGCCCCACCGCTGCACGGTCGGCGCGTACAGGCCCGCGGACGACGCTCAGGCACGCGCGCTCGCTGTTTCTCTTGGACCAGCGCGTAACGGCAGAAAGGAGCCGGTGAGTCATCGTGGAAAAGGTTCGTCAGGTCCCCGAGCTGAAACTGAGACGCCGGGACGGTGCTGCGCTGTTGTTATTCGCGGCTCAGGTCCGCGCGTGCGAGCGTGCGGGGCAGAAAAAGAAAAAAAAAAAAAAGAAGCCGACCGTCGAACTCTCTTTTATCAGATGGCAGGCGGTGTCAGGAGAGCGGCTGTGTGTGAATGAGCTGGGCCGGGCCCGTTCGCTCGGCACTTAAAAGGAAGTGGTGACAGCTGATGGTCTGACCTCACACCAACCGACCAACCAACACACGAATGAACAAAGGAAAGCCCAAATTATTTCAGTAGCTGTGTGTATGTGTGAACACGACGCGGTGACAAGAATGGCGGTCAGGTGTCTTTACGTGTTACCAGTCTTTGGGACCATTTTAACAAGCAATATCATAGCAGTGAAATAAAAAAAAACACACATTTGAAAATTCCCATAGAAGCTCGAAAAATACTCAAGTGAAACACTTATCCATCCATCCATCCATCCATCCATCCATCCACTTTCATTACTCACTTCTTCCTGAGCTCAGGGTCTCGGAGGTCTGCTGGAGCCTCTCCCAGCCGTCACAGGGCGAAGGCAGGGCGACACCCTGGACAAGTCGCCAGTTCATCGCAGGGCCACATAGAGACAAACAACCATTCACACACTTACGGACAATGATGGTGTCCAATTCACCTCACATGCACGATTTTGAGAGAACCCGCGCAGACGCAGGGAGAACACGCAGACTCCACGCAGAAAGGTCCCAGGCCCGGCATCGAACCTGCAACCTTCTGGCTGTGAGGCAGCAGCTCTGACCACTGCGGCACTGTGTCGTGAAACGCTGTCATTTCAAAAATACTTGACCAGCATCAGTATTGTTCTACCCACAAACAGCACTGTCACACATCTGTTTGTTGTGTCTGTGTGCGTGTGCGTGTGTGCGTGTGTGTGTGCGTGTCATAGGTCCGAGGTTAGCTCGTTTGCTCGACCCTGGAACTGCACACACACACGCAGCAGCACGTGGTACTAAAGCACCGTGTACCGTGTATATGAACTCATTTATTCCCAAACAATCTTCGGGTTGAGGCTCGCGGCCGTTCGCTGTAATGCCTCGGCGACGGCCAGAAGTGACAAAAAACAGGACACTCGCTCGCCCCCCCGCCTGCTCTGCCCCCCCCTCCCCCCTTCTCGCACTTCCTCTCTCTTTTCCTCTTCCTCCATCCTCTTTCACCGCCACCCTCAGGAGGTCCATAATGTAGTTTTAATTTCCCCAAGGCCACCACAGGAAAACAGTTCCTGTGTGTACGTGCGCACGTGCGCGCGTGCGCCTGTGCGTGCGCATTATTTTTCGACTGTTTGTAGCAGTGCGCGGCGCATCTGTGTTTTTCCCCTCCGCATTTAAGCCCATTGTTTTGTGTGCGCGTGCGCACCAAATATTCAAATAAGCCGGCATCTGCCCACTTACTTGCCATTTTTTTTTCTTCTTCCCCCGGCCGTCATGAGGATTTTGTTTTGGACTTTGTGTACGTTGTGTTGTGCTTCCTGCCAGCTTCCATGACGTTGGCGCCTCTTTCATCATCCTGTTTCCAGACATTGGCGTTGGGTGCTGCTCTCCCTTGCCGCAACACATCTCAGGAGGCTGTGTGTGTTTGTGTGTGTTTGTGCGTGTGTGTGTGTGTGTGTGTGTGTGTGTGTGTGTGTGTGTGTGTGTGTGTGCGTGTGTGTGTGTGCGTGTGTGTGTGTGTGTGCACCAGTGCGCAAATGTGTGAATCTCTGTGTAAATGGTGCTCCGTGGCTCAGCAGGTCTCCTCCCACAGGGTTCGAGTGGCCGTGTGTTCCGAAAACACACTCGTTCCCTCTTTGCTCCCCCCCCCCCCACTTGCTTACTTTCACTCTCTTACCCTGCGCGCGTGCACGCTCACATGGACCCGCGCGACCACATGTGCCCGCAGCCGAGGGTAGAAAAAAAAAAAAAAAAGCGTGGTGGGATGCGGAAGGGGGAGGGGCCGAGGAGAGACGGCCCGCTTTATATAGCCACTTTGCGCTAGCCCAAGAGGACGCACTGGCAGGGTGAGAGAGGGTGAGGGGTTGGGGGGGGTGGTTGGAGGGTTCGATTCTCTCGAGGGACCTGCAGCGGAGGCCAGCGCTGCTGTGTCCTGCCGCACCTGTTTCTGTCTGCGTGATAGGCCAAATGTTGCCCTCTGTTGTTTCCCTACTCTTCTTGGAGAGGAAAGCGGTGATTGGATTTTTTTTTAATATGATGTCAAATTGGTTACCTTGGTTTCGATACTGGTTCCAGATTTTTTTGGGATATCTGATGTTTTGAAACCAGTTCGACTAACCACAAAAATACACTGCAGTTGCAGCACAAAACTTTCGTTTTCCATTCAAATCAGGATTTCCTCCCAATCAGGCACAAATTTTGTATTTTTTATCGACGGTCCAACCCAGGCATGGGCAAACACAACCCGGGGGCCATATGCAGTCCTTTAAGCTTTTTAATCCGTCCCGCCAAACTTGAAGAAATTATATTAATAGTATTTCGTAAGCATTTCGCTCATTGCGCGAAACGGAATTCGAGACGAATGTTGTACAACCGAGCTTTGGCTTCAGAGCGGTATTTTGCCTGATTGCAGTGTCGCAAGCGCCCTCGCGTCCCGTGTGACAACATGGCTCCGCGGTCTCAACCCCTCACCTGGTTTTCGCTGGCCGCCTCCAGACGGTGGTGCCCAGCCAGGTGACTGTGAAGCCTGCTCCAAACGTGGCCTGGGACGTGGAGCAGAATGAAAGCCTTGTGTCAAAACTGTTTGGTTTCTAAACATTCTGCTGGAAGCTACACACGCGCACGCACACACACACACACACACACACACACACACACACACTTCCCCACCTTTTTGATGCCTGTTTCAGGCTCACACAGATGTGTGTGTTTTATGCATGCTTGGCCGGCAGATATACATCTCAGCGAGCCGCCCGGTTTGTCGGGCCACACCGTGAGCCCTCGCCTGCCAAATCCACCACTTTAATAACTACCTTACCACTTCACTGTTACAGTATGTTTTATTCCGCTTCAACTATGCCTCTACCTCTGGCTGGCGCTCTCTGTCTCTCTCTCTCTCTCTCTCTCTGTCTCTCTCTCTCTCTCTCTCTCTCTCTCTCCCTCTCTCACTGCACGTCTATCACCCCGGGGCAGTTCAGGAACATTTCCCAGAGTTCATTAGTTTCCTAGTTTCTTCCCACAGGATATATAGAGATCTACAGTGGTAATGCTGACTGCGACTGTTTGATTTTTTGGGTGTTCCACTTTGTGCCTCCACCGGCTCATCCCGGCAATGGCTTTCAGCAGAGTCACAGAGCCAAATCAGAAAGCAGGCTTTCCAGTATCCAGTGCAGAATCGTCCTTTCTGATTGTTCTCTTCCTTATCCCCCCCCCCCTTTTTTTTTAAAAGAGACAACAAGGCAGAACCTCTATTGATTTAATCAGTTATGTTTAAGGCTTTTTTTTTAAAAAATTTATAGCCATCTCTGATGAAGTCGGATAGCACAGGAAAACAGAAGACTTGCAAATGGATACCTAGTGTGAACTCATACAGACCCTCACGCATTCTCTTCTGCAGGCATAATGAGCGGTGATTAGTCGGCCTCAGCCAGGCTTGTTACGCGACCGTGTAACATCATTCCGCGCCGCGGTCTCCGCTAATGCACCACTCTTTATCTAATTGCCCAGGATGCTCGTGGGCACACGCGCAAACACAGCGCCCGCACACTGCGTCTCATATGCCGCTTATACATAAAGTGCCCTTATTATTATTCTGCTGTATGTATTTATTAACTTAAGCCCTACTTAAGCTGGAAGGCAGCTGTGGCTCAGGAATCCGGGCAGCTGAATTGCTCCTGACGAGTGGTCGTCGGTGATTAAATGTCATCCATCGTGCAAAATGCTTCGGGTGGTCAGTAGACTGTGGTGAGTCCTACGGTTGATTTTAGTAAACACCCAGAACTCCGCAAAATTAAAGGCAACACATGAGATTTGCTTTTTGATGCTACTACTACTACTACTGCTAGTACTACTAATACTACAACGATGACTGTTAATTGTAATAATGATATAATATACTCTACACTGTAATCTGACCTGAAAGCTCAACATTAGCAGTTGTTGAAGCTGCAGTGTGTGAAATGTTAAATGGAGGAGAGTAATCATCTTGGACACACAACGTTCGTATTCCTGTGCGCATTTCGCAGTTGCACTCACTGCCTAATGGACGCGTACGAAATCCGGAAAGCCTTTTTATTGTTGCGGCGCCTACATGGAGCAGATTTCCCGTGCAGAAGCGGTGCAGAGCCGGTCCCCGCTTTGATTCGGAATCTTTAGGAAGCAGACTGCTGCTGATTTTCTGTCCTAGGAGGTAGTTAATTTCCTGTAATTGCATTCACTGTGCATCCCAGGTGTGATTCAGGCCCTCATTACATCGCCAGAATAAAAATCAGCAGGGCTCTATGACGGTGGAGAAAATAGATAATGAACACACGAAGGCGCGGGCTTTGCAGCGGAAATGAGGAACGTCACCGAAAGGTGAAATCTGTATCCTGTGTAACTGAATTGCACGCGTGTGATTTGGACTCGCCGTGTTCGTCTGCAGATGACGTAAGAATATAACGGGGTGTCTGGGTTTTGGGATTGGAGGGTGTGTGTGTGTGTGTGTGTGTGTGTGTGTGTGTGTGTGTGTGTGTGTGTGTGTGTGTGTGTGTGTGTGTGTGTGTGTGTGTGTGTGTGTGTGTTTGCATGTGAGAGAATGTGGAGTTATTCCTGGCGTAGGGACTGTCTGTGAGTCAGAGATAATGGTTCTCTGTAGAGTTTGTGTGTGTGTGCGCGCGCGCGCTTGTGTGTGTGTGTGTGTGTGTGTGTGTGTGTGTGTGTGTGTGCGTGCTTTCGTCCGTTCTGGTCATGAGTGTGTGTGTGTGTGTGTGCCCTGCTGTCTCTATACATATGCATATGTGCAAGGAACTGCAAGTGGATAGTTCAATAATAGATATGCCAGCTAATGATCGTTGCATATTATTCAGTCCATTCTCCAACTCAAACGTATGACTTTCCTTGTTTTTTTTTGTTTTTTTATTAAGTAAGCTTTCTACTTTTTTTTTTTTTTTTTAATGCATTTTTCATTTTTTGGTGCAACACTTATATTAAGGGCATACAAATCAGTCCATATGTGAGCAGCTGCAAACGTACTGACTAATGCCCAAGTGGAAACAGCCATAACTATGCTTAAGCACCACTTGGGTCCTTTTTCCTTTTTTTGTCATGATAAGGCAAGAAAGGGCAAATAGACAAGAAGAAATCAGTACAGATAATAGAGGGGAGGACTGAATGGTGTAAGATGGAGAGGTTGCATCTGGCTCCTCGTTTTGTTGCTATGACAGCAGGTTGTGCTGGCACGCCATGGAGTTGGCAGTGCCCTCACCTCTGGCATCATGGCACTCTGGGGAGTGAAACTGTGCATGTGTACGAATGCTTTTAGGGTGGGGAGGGGGGCGGGGGGAAGAAAAATACAGACAAAATTTGGTGTTGCCTTGGAATGAACGAAAACTTGAGGCCGATGGAAGGTTGGTGAGGATGTGAGCACTCCCATCTACCCACCTACGTTTGGTGGAAAGTGTCAGGGAAAGGAGATGATGTGATGTGGAAGCTGTCTGGGGGATTCCAGCAGAAATCGTAATGAAGGTGACGGCGGTCGGGGAGTTCACAGAAAAAAAATCGTAATGACAAAAATTAAATTTTCGTGAAAGATCAGAATCATTTTCAAGGTTTGAAACCATTTGTATTCATTGAGCCATTACATCATAATGTTGTTGATTATTTGTATAATTAACTCAAAGGCAATCGTTATTTGGGTAGCTTTTCATAAGGGATAGCAGGAACCCAGTCTTTGTGGTCACATAGCTTTGACATGAAATTTGACAGCAAGGAAGAAATTTTCATCAGCTGGAAAAAAAACCCAACAAAAACAAAACGGCAACAAAACTACAAATAATCAAAAACAAAACACAGTCATACAAAAGGCTTTTGTATGTATATAAAAAAAAATCATTTAGTTTAGTTTAGTTCAATTAAAAACTACACATACAAGTTTGGAAGTGCTTAAAAACTACTCAAAAAATAATGTAACCTGTAACCTAATCATGTCAATTAAAATAAGTGAATATTGATTAATTAAATTAATATTTGATTCTGTTATTTCAGATTGCCCCACCAGACAGGCCAGGTTACCATTTGCCAATGCGATGTGGCCCTGCCATTATCTGTTAACGCACACGCGGGTTCCCTCATTTCCTCTGTACCTGTTATAGCCGGCCGCAATTACCCCCATGTATGCGCGCATATGTGTGCGCATGTGTGCGACATACGTGCTCATGTTCATGTGTTGTGCCAGCCGAGGGGCCGCTCTCTCTCCCTGGCCAGACGGCGCCTTCACCACTGGACAGATGGCCAGCACCCTCCCTTCTCCTCCACATCCCTTCCCTTCATCTTCCCCTTATTCCATTCTTCCATCACTGTCTTCCTCTCCTGCGGGCCCTCCTGCGGACACCCCAGCCACCGCTCCCCTCGTCGCCCACCTCCCAGCAACCCCTCCTCACCCCCACCAACACCTACGCCGCAGTAAATCAGGACCGGATTAAAAAAGGCGTCTGCCTCGCTAACTCTGCCCGCGTCCGCGTCACGTGCGTTCACGTAGCGTCGCCGGCGTTCGCCTCTCTCGCGGGAGTGGAACTGAAACGCTCGCGATGAAAAACCATCGGCTCATAATGTGATAATAAGGTGTTAAAAATTGAGACACGATGGAGCTGCAAGGATTGGGCCATTGTGGTCTTTCCCTGCTCACACTTGGCTTTTTGTACCCTGAAGACATATTGACAGGTTTGCATGAATATGCTGGATCCCTCCACACATTAGATTACATGCAGCGCTGCCAGGATCTCCCTACCGCTTGGTAGAAAGCAACCCAGAGGCCATGGAGAAGGCTCAATATACAGAAGTGTGTTTTCGTTTGTGTGGGAATACTTATCATGATTTCTTTTTGTTTAGATGTTCCAGCGTCCGACAGAGAGCCCAAGGACGGTCGGGGGCCTGTTGCTGAAGACGGAGAACCGGAAGAGCACGACGACCGCGATGACCGGGATCACGAGGACGACCTGGACGACGACCCCATCTTTACATGTGATAACTGCCAGCAAGACTTTGACTGCCTCGCCGAGCTCACCGACCACAGAACGAACCACTGCCCAGCTGGTAAGAAGAATAGAACCTTTTAATTGACCCTTTTTTTTTTACTGTATGTTGACGTCCTTTTATCGTGAAGTTCTACATACCTGCGCAGTGAGCAGAATCTGAGAATTCACACAGTGACGCATTTACGTCCCTGCGGTGTGATGATGTGTTCATCGTTTCTTTCCTCTGTTTCTATTTTCAATTTTTTTGTTTGCCTACCCAACGGCAATTCCTTTGGTTGCTAACACAACCTCTCAGAATTCAATTAGTGCTTATTTTCATATTTAAGCGGTTCACATGGCGATAGCCATTCAAAATAATATTGCATCTACACATCCTTTAATTCAGTGTTTCTCAAAGTGGGTGGGTTAGGGTTAGGGTTAGGGAGACGGGGCGCCCGGGGGAACTGATGTTTTCATGGCGGAACTCTTTCCACGGCGGAACACTTAATAAAAAGTGTTCAGTAGGTTGTAGCTAAGAAAAACACATGAAAAATTTTGGGTGTGACAGAGAAAGTTTGAGAAGCACTGCCCTAATGCCATGCAAGTCTATGGGGTCAAAAGTCAACTTTGTCCTAGAGACATGGGACCACTTGCAGGTTCATCGGGATCCCTCAAGACACAGCCACGTCAAATTTGGGGCCTCTGAAAAATTGTCTTCCTCCAAGGTGTGGGGCGTGACAGAGAACGTTTGAGAACCACTGCTTTAATTCAAGGGTTTAAAAAAATGTGCAAATCTAATTTCTATTTTACGTGAAAATATTCCATGGGTCAGATCCTACGGGCTCACACCGAAAGTACAGATGAGACCGTGTAGTCGCGTCATGCAGGAACAGTATTGGTAATGGGTTCCTGGGTGACATAGGCCCTCTCCAGCTTCTAAATACCTACAGCTATTGAATTTAGTAGTCTCACAGGGGCAGAGTTGTGCATGCTCATGATCAAGCTCGTGCCTCCACACACACACACACACACACACGCATGCATGCACATGCACTTACACACACGCACGCGCGCATGCACGCACACACACACACACACACACACACACACACACACACACACACACACACGCACACACAAAAGCTGTTATTAGTACTAGTGTAATTAATGGAGGGGCTGAAAGGAACGCGGCAGGGGCATCTGGTTCCTACAGATTAATCCAAACGCTCGCTTAACAAGCTAACACACAGTCGCGCACACACTTTGGCGTTTCTTGCTACTGTGAGGTGTTTCTAAGTGTGCCAGCGTATGTCGATATTTTATTCTTTATGGAGCAGAAAAAAAATAGAAGAGGAGAAGGAGGCTGGGGCTCTTTTTTAAGCTCTTAAAAAAAGAATCCTAGCCTTACCTCCCAACCCACTCGCCACAATCGGTCTTCAGACTCACTTTGGAGCAATAATACAAGAGGGCCATATGGCTTTTTTGCTTGTGCAGGGGATGCTAATAAAAAAATACTAGGGCTGCAACTAACGATTATTTTTGTTGTCGGCTAATCTATTGATTATTTTTTTTTAGATTAATCGATTAGTCACAATTATCTTCTTTATTTTCACCACCTATTTTGGACTTCTGTTTAACCTAACTTGCCTAAATCTTCACACCTGTGTTACGCTGTTGTACTCTGACAGCATCTGTTTTCAAACAAATATATCAAAATAATAACACAAAAAAGCATTCATCTGTAACATAGTTGTTATATTTTTCAACGTAAAATATCATAGGTATGTTAATTCACAATTTAAGGGTCATATGTAATGTTAATCACAGTTAAATAGCTTAAACAGATTTCTTCAGACTTAAATATCAAATTAATATGCCCTAAATAACACAGTTGATAAGTGAGAAGTGAAAGTGTTACAATTCAGTATAGACACTAGTGTTGTCAGGGGCTGTAATTCACTAATTACTGCTGTAAAATACGTAAATAAGTAAACTATTGTTTGCTAAGCTAGCTTGTTGCATGATTTTCCAACGTGCGAAAAGCCCAGACGATGGAAACCAATTTCATCATCAGCGTACATCTTAATGTCAGAAAACCTTAACGGCGCAATCAACAGGAGTTGCTCGGAACACATGTTAATCGTTTCACACAAACAGAAAGGACACCAACGTGCAACACCTGTGATATTGGAGTAGAAAGCCTCAGACACGCTCCACTGTAATATAGTCACGCTAGCTACACTCAGTAGTAAATGCTTGTGAGTCCAAGAGGTGCTTCTAGGTCAAAGTCAGGCTGGTTCTAAAAAAAAAGAAAAGGCTTCACACAGATACAGCAATATGTGAGTGCACACACACACACACACACACACACACACACACACACACACACACACACACACACACACACATGCACAGGCAGATGACACACATGCGGCAGAATCACAACACCACGAGCATGAGGCTGCTGTCAAAGCACGGGATGTGGCCTGTGATTTCAGCGCAGGAGTCGGGGGAGAGCTACATGTTGCTGAGTGAGAAAGCAGAGGGATGGAGGCAGCACAGAAGAAAGAAATGAAATGAAATGATAAAACATGTTTTTCCCCGGAGAGAGAGTGCGGCTGAGATTGCAGAGTAATCCCACAGCTCGGCAGGATGTGTGTGCGCGCGATTGCAAAACGGGTTTGTGTACATTCATCTGTGCGTTGTGTGTGTGTGTGTGTGTGTGTGTGTGTGTGTGTGTGTGTGTGTGTGTGTGTGTGTGTGTGTGTGTGTGTGTGTGTGAGACCGTTGTGCGCGTTAGCTCGCTTGTCTATATGTCCTGCGCGCCGTGCACATAGGGGAGAGTGTGCAGTACGTGAAGTTAGTGGTGGGACCGGAGCTCCCTGGCTATTATTGAGTGGAGGGTTAAATTAAAACACATGGACTAAAGAATCCTTTTAAGTTCTCTGGTTGGGACCCCTGGGATTTTATGTGAGGGCTTGGGACACATGCGCACACACGCACACGCACACACACGCACACGCACACACACGCACATGCAAGCCACTGGGGATAAAGAAGCCACACTGGATCTGCATGTGAGATTGAATGTGTTTGTGCATTTTGTAGTTTGATGATGCATGCGTTAGTCCCTGAGCAGGAAGCAAACAAGAGAGACATCGGCCATCTTGGTTTGGGCACGGAAGCCATCTTGCCAGGATTGGCTCGTCACAATGGTTAACACAGTCCATGTCGTCCAATGCAAATGGAACCAAAACCATGACACACAAAACCGGTCCTGCAACAGGCTAACTGATCCAACCACCATCAGCCTCAGATTATTACTACGATGGTAGCTGTGAATCAAAAGTGCGTCTCCGTTGATGCCGCCTGCACCCATGCAGCCTTCAGCAGGCAACAACAGTCGTCATCTGAAGGACATTTGCAGCCTCAAGGCTTTTTGGAAAAACACAAATGAAAACACAGTTTGTGTTTCACGGATGGCTGACTTTAGAGAAACGGGCTAATTCGCAAATTCAAGGTTAAATGACATGTTGTCCTTTTAAACATATTCCACATTAAACTCTTGATGGCCCAAATCTAGAAAAAAGCTCGAGTTGCGCTGGGGCAATATTTAAACCCAGCGTTCGTATTTTGGATGTGAAACTGCTCCAGTGTGTCACACTAAACGGCACCGGGCTGAAGTAAGTTGTGTGCGACGGCAGCAGTTGACGTTGCACAGCATTTAGCGCTGAGTGACGTGACATCGTCAGGCAGTAGAGCCGTCGTCGCTGCGATTATTTGTCTAGCTTGTTATGTACGGGTCGTGCCAGACTCGAATCATCGCCGAATGTTCGCCGAGACGCACAAGTGCGTGCTGGGTGTGTGTCTTAAACGGAGTTGTTCCAGCTACCGTGGTCTGTCAAACTCAGCCGTGAAGATAAACCGTGCGCCCTTTCCCAGCTGGTGGAGCAAGCGCTCTGATTGTTTCCTTTACCAGTGAAGTAAAAAGACGCAGTCCATCACAGAAACAAATCATTTTTGCTGCGAGAGATGTTCGGTTTCACTCAGAAACTGCGTTTCCATTACCTAAAACCTAAATATTGCGATAAAACACTGGTAATGGAAACACCCTAAACTCTGAAAAACATCTCAAATATCGCCGAAAGGTTTTTGCGCTCTCCTGATGTGGCTCTTCGGGCGTATCGATATTGAGGTATCTCGCAAACGTGTCATGGAAACACTTTTGCGCATTTACACGTCAGCGGACGGTGATGTACGGCGGGGGGGGGGGGGGGTGTCACGTGACCAGTTCACGTCAAGTGAAAATAGCGCGTTCTAATCAAAGAGAAAAATATAACAACCATTCTTGACAGCAAACGAGATTCGACGAGAATTCCGGCTCACCTGCTTCGCACCATTCAATGGCAACGGCTGCAAATCGCGATTGTACTTTCTCGAAATTCTAGAAATATCGCCTTCATTTTGCGAAAAAACTGTCACGGAAACACGGCTGCAGTTGTCACTGTAATACGTCTTAATATTTCACCCTTTGGCGCCAATTACGTAAAGTTTCTTGTGGAGAGATCCACAGTCCGGGATCGGTGATTACGCCGCTGTCTGATGAAGCCCCGTCGGTCCCCGCAGAGGGTTTTACTGCAACGTTGGTTAGCATTGTATCCTCCGCAGAAGGAGCCGTGGAGCCAGTAATGCTAACTATACTGTTGTATCAAATAGGTCCCGGGTTAGCCGCTAGCTTTGGCTATAACATTGAATGGGTCCCAGGTGCGACAGCGAAACACAGAGTAATTCAGTAGCACTCCACCAGAAGGCCTATAAAGAGGCACCATTAATTTGAGTGGAAATTGGGCAAACACACACTCGCACGTATGCACACACACACACACACACTGATTCCTCTGCTCTACGACAGTGAACCACTCAAACGCACACTTGCCCCACACATCGATGTAGTGCCACGTTCGTTTGTGTGTGTGTGTGTGTGCGCGTGCGTGCGTGCGTGTGTGTGTACTTACAGATAGTACTTCCTCTCAGTAACGCCAGGCTGTTATTTTGCTGTTGTGATTAGTTAATTTGCTTAAATATTGAACAGGGAAGCTCCTGCGAGGGACGTTTTTTTTTTTTTTTGTCGTAAATGAGATTGTACAAGAAAAGGAGGCTGGAGCCGTGCCATTGTTTTTTGTTTTCCAAATATCAAAAACGGCAATATTTGGACCAAACGCTGAAAAAGTGCTCGGGTCGTCTGCGGTTCCGACGCGGCCGTTCGCCGTGTGACGAGAGTCCACTCGTCTCGTCGCGGGGTGTTTTTTTTCCGCCCGCGTGTCCTGTGGGTGTGCGCTACGTGTGAGAGAGAGTGTCAGTGAGGAGGATGAGTGTCGATGGGTCTCAGTAGGAGTCAACACATGCAGCAGAGCCCCCCCCCCCCGGGGAGAGGAGGAGTGAAAAAAAAACAAAAAAACAACAAAAATACAGAAACTCCTACAGATCAGATGACGGACATTCCCCGGTCCCGCTCCGACACGCGGACACACAAAGACGCACTTTAACAGCCGCGGAGGTTCACACCCCAAGAAGGAAACCCGGAAAGCCCATCTTTCTTGCCGACATTGTTCCAGGGTTGGGTCAAAGCGACGTCTCTGAGGCCTTGTATCTGCTGACACGGCATCTTTTCAGAGTGGCCACGGTGGCCCCGTGTTTCAGAGGCTTTGCCCGTTTGACTTTTGTTTTGGACATATTTGCCCCCCCAGCCCAAACAAAAAAACCCCAAAAAAACACACACATGCGCACCATCTCAGACGAAAGATGACAAAATCCTACACAGGCTTGCGTGGGGAGTCGCGAGGGCGAGGGATGGTTCAAGAAGAACCACTCGTGGGGGAAAGAGAAGCGATGAGGAGGTGAACCAGGGAGCTGCCAGTCAAGAATACACACACAAAAACCTGGCGCTGCCAGTGACAAATGGCGAGTCATTAACCCAGCTAGGCTTTTCTTAGATGGTTGAGACGGTGCGGGTTGGAAAACTGCGTGCAGGGAGAGAGAGCGAGAGAGAGAGAGAGAGAGAGAGCCGGGCGCTGCGATGTGTTCTTCTGCGAAGGTATTTGTGGGGTCTTTAATTGAGCATGTACAGCTGCACTCTCGTCTTATTCTCTCTCTCTCTCTCTCTCTCTCTCTCTCTCTCTCTCTCTCTCTCTCTCTCTCCTCCCTCGGCGGGGGAGGGGAGAAATTACCGGGGAGTCTCGTCGTGCTGGGTGGGTGGGGAGGTGGTGGGAGGGTGGTGGCAGAAGGAAATGATGGAGGGAGAAGGAGACAGGTGGCGGCTGGGGTGGGGGGTAACAGGGGAGGCAGGTGAGGAGGAGGGAGGAGGGAGGAGGGAGGAGGAAGGAGGAGGAGGTGGAGAATGGAGAGGAGGAGGAGGATGAGAAGGTGGTGGAGGAGGAGGTGGTAGATGAGGAGGAGGAGGAGAAGGAGAAGGAAGA
The DNA here is from genome assembly GCF_046127955.1 of Nelusetta ayraudi. Classification (NCBI taxonomy): domain Eukaryota; kingdom Metazoa; phylum Chordata; class Actinopteri; order Tetraodontiformes; family Monacanthidae; genus Nelusetta; species Nelusetta ayraudi. Next base: position 1,925,844 of record NW_027466121.1, on the reverse strand, counting down.
TGAAGATGGGGAGGATGAAGAGGAGGAGGAGAAGAAGTAAGAGGAGGAGGAGAAGAAGTAAGAGGAGGAAGAGGATGTGGAAGAGGAGGAGGAGGAGGGGGAGAAAGAGGAGGAGGGAGATGAGAGCGTCTGTCGGGGCTTGGGGGAGGGGTGGGGGGCCGGGGGGACCCTTGGGTGACTGGTTTGGCCGTGTCCCCCGGGGTGAGGGAGCGGAGGTGGGGTGGGGGGGCCTCCTCCTCCACCTCCTGGCTGCTTGGCTCCCGCCGTCTGTCACAACCTGCCGCCGCCGCCGTCACGTGCGCGGAAACACATGCAGTGCAGGGAGGAGGCAGGCGGCAGCGGCAGCAGCAGCGGCGGCAGCGGCAGCAGCGGCGGCAGCGCACACCTCGCCGCGTGCGTCTGTCGTCGGGGCAGCAGCTGAGGCTCCTGCGAGGCCCAGAGCTCTTATTAAAGCCACAGATCACTTTCTGCTGGAGCCTGAGAGGAGGAGGGGGGGTTGGGAGGTGGGGGCTGGGGGGCGGTGATGGAGGGACGGGGAGGGAGAGAGGGGGGGGGGGTGAAATCTGAAACAAAATTACAGGCACCCTCCTGCACTCTGGCTTGCCGTTAACTCCCCGTCTCTTGTGTGTGTGTGTGTGTGTGTGTGTGTGTGTGTGTGTGCGTGCGTGCGTGCGTGCATGTATCCAGTTCAGTAGCTGATGTTGATTGACAAAATAAATATCATGCACTTTTTTTTTTCCTAATGTCCGCTCGCCCATGCGCACACACACACAAACACACACACACAACACACAGTCCCGTTTATACCTTGTCCAGTGGCACACACACACACACACACACACACACATACACACACACAATCTATTGCCCACGGCCTACGTCCCTCTTTCCTTCTTTTGCCCTCACGGGTCCCTCCTTTCTCCTCCTTCTCTCCCTACTGGAGGGGAGCTGAGGGGGAGGCGAGGGTGGGGGGTGGGGGTGGGGGGGTTGGGGTCGGCCTGAAGATTCCAGCGCTAAGCCCCCCTTGGCGTACGCGCAAGTGCAGAGACGCACAGGCAGACACAGCTGGCTGCCGCTCAGGTTTTTCCAGGGAGGGAGAGAGAGAGAGAAAGCGGGCGAGCGAGCGGGAGCCCCAGCGCCGGAGGAGGGAGGAGGTTGGGGAGGGGGGGGGGGGGAGTCGACGGGGAGAGCGAGAGGGAGAGAGCGCACGCTGGGAGGGAGGGAGGGGACGGAGAGGGGTTGTTGTGAAGTCATTTTTCATCACAGGGTTCATTTTTCACCAGCAGAGTTTCTCCCACTCTGTACATCGCTCTATTTCTCTTTATCTGTCGTCTCCTCCTTCCGTTCCCCTCCCTTGATCCCTCTTTGTATCTCTTTATCTCCCCCCTTTTTACCCCCCTGCACCCCGCACCTCCACCTTACACACACATACACTCTCTCTCTCTCTCTCTCTCTCTCTCTCTCTCTCTCTCTCCTTCTTCTCTTGTTTAAACTCCCTTCCTCACATCTCTCCCCGTCTCTCTCTCCCTCTCTCTCTCTCTCTCTCTCTCTCTCAGCCTAGTTTCTCCTTTATGAAATATGGATGGGAGCAGTTTTGGGCGCACTGAGAGGTTTGCAGTCGGAGGGAGGGAGGGAGGGATGGAACTTGGGAACTGATGAGGGGAAAAGGGAGAGGGGGAGGCGGAAAGGGAGTGAGGGAGGGAGGGAGGGAGCTTCGTGTCTCAGCAGACGCGCCTTGTGCATGCACCTAAACACCTCGCTGAGCAATCTGTCAACATGTCAGCAACACATGTTTGGTTAAAAAAAAAAAAAAGAAAAAAAAGTGAGAGAGCGGGCGAGGGAGCAGTTGGGAGGGGAGAGAAGATGGTGGAGAGAGAGAGAGAGAGAGAGAAAATCAGTGCTCCTCCAGTGGGAGTAATGGCTCCCACCAGGACTCTGGAAATGCTTTGAATTCAGCAGATTTCTATTGCGGGGTCCTCCCCCGGGGGCGTCTTTTTTACAATGCCTGCATCTCAGAAATTTGAGCCCGAGGACCCCTGGGGGCGTCCTTTCATAATGCCTGAAAATGTAGGGTTATATTGTGTGCTCTTCCCCATGGGGCTTTTATTAATACCTGTATTCACTGCCACTGGAAATTACACAGGCGGCGCTGCGGGGGCACATGCGCGCTCCAGGAAGGGAGAAAAACTCTGCGGGGACATTTCTCTCTCTCTCTCTCTCTCTCTCTCTCTCCTTCTCTTTTCCCTCCCCCCCATGCACCCGTACCCCCTTTTTTTTCCCCTCCCACTTTGAATCTCTTTCCTCCTTTTTTTTCAACTTAACGCAAGAGCAAAAAGAGAAAGAGACGGAAAAGATTTTGCCAAAGGCGCGCACGTTTCTTGTGTGTATGTGTGTGTATGTGTGTGTGTTGGCACCACCCTCTTGTACTCAGCCCTACTTTGCTTAGAGGAAAAGAAAGGCACGATTAAAAATGTAACTTCACTCTTTTTTTTTCTCCTTCCCAGCCCCCCCCTGCTTCTCTGTCCTTGTGTTTCTGCGTGTGGATCTTGTAAAGAGTAAATATTTGTATGTGCGTCTCTCTCCCTCTCTCTCTCTCTCTCTCTCTCTCTCTCTCTCTCTCTCTCTCGCTCGTTCGCTCGCTCGCTCTCTCTCTCTCTCTCCCTCTCTCTCTCTCTCTCCCTCTCTCAGTGTATAAATGTGTTTGCGTGCAGACTGCAAAGAACCCCCCCCCAAAAAAAACAAACCCACATCTACGGTCCGGTCCAGCCTATTGTTTGATTTTACAGGCTGTGCTTTGGAAATTGTCGGGGACCACGGGCGCAGTCTCCTAACGTTCATTAGAATTCCTCAGCCAAAGGGTAGGCAGCATCTCACCGCATAGCACACTGTTTGTGTTTATTGATCAAATATTTACACAGTCAGATTAAATAAATTTACATTTACATATCTCTGAATAAATAACAAGTGTTTCTGATCTTCCCCGGCTACTGAGCATATTCAGATTTTACATCGAGACCTCGTCGGCTCCTCTCGCCACGAGGAATTGACTCATACCGGACGTAGACATCTAATTAGCTCTTCTCGTGTTTATTGTGTGCGTTTCTTTTTTTTTTCTTTCTTTTTTTTTTACACTACTTTTCCAGTGCGCCCTTGTGAGTGGCATTGCTTTGTTTTGATGCATTACTGATATGAACAGTTTCCAATTTAGCCCATACATTCATTTATCCAGTCCAGTGTGGAAACCATGCGCTTCAGAAGACGACGCACTCTGTGACGCGCCTGCTGTTCTGAAGAGTGTCTTCACAGCGTTGCTTGACGTCTTGTGAAAATGATAACTGGAAAGATTGTGGTTTGATTATTTTGTAAGCAACTGCTTGAAGTCTGTTTAACCTAGAAATGACACGGTTGACTTAACGCCCATTCGTTATTTGATTTTTGAGAATCTTTTAGGCTTCAATGACCAGATGACCTTTGCGGTGTCCCATTTAACTGACATATATAGAAAAATATATATGCGTGTGTGTATATATGTATACATATATACACACACATATATATATTTCTATATATGTATATATATATATGGAATATGTGTGTATATATGTATATATATATATATATATGTATATATATATATATATATATATATATATATATATATATATATATATATATATAGCCATATATATATATATATATATATATATGTATATATATATATATATGTATATATATCCATATATACACATATATATACAGTATGTATATCAATATATATATATGTACATATATATATATACACACACATATGTATATATACATACATATATACATGCATTGAAAGTGGTCATCATGACCTAGTGCAAACGTCACTGGGCAGATTCCATTGCGGCCTCCTTATTGAATTTAAGATGACGTAAAATATAATAATGACTTTGACTGTAACAGTCTGACAGTTTGAATTATTTTAAATTCCTTGTTCAGTCCAACACTGCGCCCCCAGTGTCTGTCACGTGACACGTTTTTGCAGACGCACACAAAGCAAGTTTCTGTTGTCTGGTGACAAACAAAAGAGGCTGAATTAGTGCAAGTGGGGAGATTAGTTGCAGCCTCCATTAGGAACCTTGAGGGAACGGTGCACAGGTAAATGCTGTTGGTGCTTATGTGGTGGGAACATTAGCAGAGGTGGGGCAGCAGGTTAATGGCTTAATACCAAGAGCACAACGGGCTCAGATGATTCAGATGTTTCATTAGTGGCTCACTTGTTTGACAGCATGCCTTTGGTGTTTCTTAGTCGACATACCTTCACTCCACTCGCTGTCTTGTGACTGATCACGTGCGTTGATTTTGCCTTATGGTGTATTCTGAAAACTCAATACGCTGGCCATCACTGGCAACCTTCAATAAATTTTAATCAAAAATACCTTTGACCAATTATCATTATTATTATGTTTTTTTAATACAGCGGTCCAAATCAACACAAATGATTGGCTTTGGTTGCAGTTTACGCTGTGGATACCGCACAAGATCCGCAAGAACATGACACAACTGTGTGTTACCTTCTCCAGCATGTTGTTGTGGAGATTCTGCGACGATACCACAGATACGTGCAAATGGTGGGCGAGAGTCTCAATGTGTTGCGTTTTCAATAATATTGTTAACTCTTTTGTTGCTCGTCTTCTTTTTCGTCCCATATTTCTGCCTGGAGGCCACACTGATGCTGACTGATTGAAATTAAACATTTTCAACAACAAACAACAAACAACCTTTTGAAATTAAAACAAAACGGACAAAAAAAACCCTTTGGTTAGCAGACCAGAGTCCTGATAATGCAATTTGAATCCATTCAGAAATGTTCCACAACACAACCTCCTCTCTTGCCGCCCCCCCATCATCCTGTTTTCTAGAAACAGTGTGGTTTTTTTTTTTTTTTGTGTGTGTGTGTGTGTGTAGATGGCCCAGGATAGAGTTGTCATGGGGCCATGTGGGGGCCTCTTCTGTCTGTGTGTGTATATGTGAAGCAGTGGGTGGGGTGGGGGTGGGGGGTCTGGATAATGAGGAACAGGCCATTCCCCTGGATTCCTGCACCCCTGCCAACAAGCAGGACCCCCAGAACCTCTACCCCCCCCACTCCTCCACCCCCACTCCTGCTGACACCTGGGATTTTTTTCACCCCCCACCACCCCTCCCTCCCTGTTTCTTCCTCTCGTAACCTCTCCCGCCATTTGAAGATCTCCCCTCTTTCCTCCTTCTCTTGTGCGCTTTAATTATCCTCTTCTTATCCCCCCTCTTACCTGCAGTGACCCCTCTCTCTCTCTCTCTCTCTCTCTCTCTCTCTCTCTCTCTCTCTCTCACTCTCCAACTCACTTCCTCCCCTCTTCCGTCGCCTCTCCTCTCAAGTTCTCAAACTCAAGGGAAAAAAAAAAAACTGACTGACCACATCCCTCTCTCTCTCGCCCTCCGTCCCCCCTCCCCCATGCCCTTTCCCCATCCCCTCTGTTCCCCGCAGAGCTGGCCCCAAAGCTCTGATCCCTTCCTCCATGCCCCAAACTCTCCCACTGTGCCCTCCCAAGACACACACACACACACACACACACATATGCGCACCCCGTGGCGACTGGCCCTAGAGCAGCCCCCCCCCTCGGCCCCCCCACCCGCCACCTCCATTTGTCTCCCACCCTCTGTTTTCCACTCTGTCTTTCCATCCCTCTTTCTCCACCTCTGTCTCCCTCCCACCCGCACCCCGTTTTGGCGCTCGAGATGCGTCCAACTATGTTAGAGCGGGACAGGCATTTTCTATATTATTCTATAAAAATCGAAGGGGAGAGTTGAAATGACGGATATATAAAAAAAAAAAATGGTTTGCAGCTTTGCAGCGAGCGCATGTTGACTGCTGCTTACGTGCTAATTCTAATGAAAAAGAAAAGATGCGCGCACACACAGACACACACACACACACACACACACACACACACACACACACACTACACACACACACTCCCACACACACACACACACCCACACAGTTTTGGTCCCAGACAGTTGTGGCAAAGGGCACTGTACCACAGGGAGAAGGCCTATAATAGTTTTAACCCAGCGCTCAGGTGTGACTCGCCTTTGTCCGGCCAAATGTCAGAGAAAAGCACAACTCCTGGGAGAGAGGCGGGAGGAGCGAGGGCAGGGGGAAGGACACGGCGCGCTGGACGATCAAGGCAAATAGAGTGGAACAGCAGAAAAGTGAGATAAATTGAAAGGAAAGAGCAACACAAAAACACAAATCCGGCGACGGGGAGGTCCGAGGGCGGACGCCGCCCCAGCCGGAACGGCCTCGCATGTACTGACAGACTGATTTTTGCAAACGAGGTTGACACAACCAGTCAGTGTAACCAGGTAGTAGCCAGGCTTTTCCTCCCTGACTGTGTTTCTCTGACTGAAGAGTGACTACTGCTGCTGTGTCCGGTTAGTGCGTGCTCTGTGTGTGTGTGTGTGTTTGTGTGTGTGTGCGTCTGTCTGGGCCCCTGGTTGCGTTGGGCGGGGGCGGGGGGAGGGGTTGGGGTGGCGGCTGGGAGCCATCGCCTGCTCTGCGCTCTCCCCGCTTCAAGAGCTCCCAAGGGGGGCAGCAAGACCAACTCTGCCAGCCTCCCACTCCCATTTACCCCACACACACACACACACACAGACAGACACACACACACACACGAACTGACGTCAGCTGCTCTGGGCCGTCTCCCCTGGGTGCCGCTAGAACCCTTTGTTCCCCCCCACCCCCACCCCCTCCCCCCACACCCCCTGCCTGTTCCATCCCTCCCTCCCTCCCTCCTTTCCACCTCTCCTCTCCTTCCACCCCTCCTCACTCCTTCCCCTGTCCTTTGTCCCTGGAAATAGCTGTCCCGCTTACCGCCTGATTGGAATTTGCCGGCGCTACGGGAGTAAGCGGGGGTAAACGCCGCGCGTGCACGCCGGCCGTCAACGTCGGTCGAGACGCGTCTCTGTTTTCACCCCCCCGCTAAACAAAGGATCAGACCGATACCAGCGCGAACGCTCTGCAGCCGCCGGGTCTGCTTCACTTTGACTTTTCACCTTCCTCAATGACATTGGAGGGGAAGAGTTCACGACCCGTGATTCACCTACCACAAGGGGGCAATCAAGATGTTTCAAATCCTTGGTTTTTGCCAACCAACGGTATGATTGTGTGGTCACCGCAAGCGTGCAAAATGTTCCTTTGTGTTGCCGACACATCAGTGAAGTGTGGCTGTCTGCAGCCAATGAAGGAGCTTATTGTATGTAGGCTCTTCCTCGGTATATTGTGAGTGTTTTGGGAATGCATGCATGTGCGCGTGCGTGCGCGCGTGTTTGTGTGTGTGTGTGTGTGTGTGTGTGTGTGTGTTCATGCGTGCCTCTGCTCCCAGCATGAATCCTAGAATTGGGGTTAAGGAACAAGAGAATTTCCCCCTCCCCGCTTGTATTCCCTCCGTTCCTCTCCTCCTGGTTCTCTCTCTCTGTCTCTCTCCCTCTCCCCCACCGTCTCCCTCACATGCAGGATGTCTTGAAATATTAACCAATCTGCTCTTCATTTTTCAAATACGATAGAAAACACACTGCTAAATAAGTCAGGAGCACGAGGCCTGTTGGGGGACGCGGCGAGGCGAGGGCACTCAAACAAACAGCGGAACAACATAAACAACGGCATCTGAAGAAAAGGGGGGAATATTGAAAAAAGGGTCTGGGTGCTACATCGGTCGCAGCCTCCGTTTGTCTGTTCACGGGTTTCGTCGTCTGCCTGATATTGTCACCCCCCCCCCCAGTTTTTGTCCGTTTCCTCTGTTTATTATTTGCGCGTCGTCGCTTGTTTTCAATCAATCAATCAGTCAGTTTTTTTTTGGTACAGCGCCGCTGAATCACAAATCACAACCAGAGGCGTCTCAAAGCACTCTTTACAATCAGAGGAAAACCAATAAGAGCAAGAATTGTGCGACAGCGGGCAGGAAAAACTCCCCTGTGGGACTCCAGGGGGCGCTCGTCTTGCTTTGGCCAGTTGGGTTGGAAAGGAAATACCGAAAAAATGTAGAGCGAGAGATAGAGACCGATTTAGCAGGCCAGAGTGAGTTGGAGGGTGAACAAAGCCCTTATAATACAGATGTAGATTTATATAGATTGATAACTAAAATATAGAAATACTAGTATTGACTTGAGTTGGGTCGGTGTTGGTCTGTGTGTAGTTTTGGGGGAATCCTGACACGAGCCGACTTGACTTCACCCAAAGGTGCTGCAGGCTGTTAGCTGGAGGTGCTGGATTCAACCCTCCGCCCAAGTGACCCAACTTTCCCCCTGGAAGATGCGCCAGCCCCCTTGTGGCGGCCACGTTCCACTGGCTGTTCATGGGTTCGAATTTGGGCAGGCGCTGATATTGGTGGAGGTGGGTGGGTGTCGGCTAGGGTGGGGTGGGGTGGGGTGGGGTATTGGTCGTAGGGTGAGTGGATATTTCTCATCCCTGCTGGCTGCCAAGCCGTGCGGCCTGCGAGTGAGCAGATAAAACTGTGCCCGCGTGAACGTGGATGAACGACGGCTCGGCCGGCCTGCGCCGAGTCTTTTTTTTTTGCGCGCGCCTGCGTTCGTCCGGAGTGTATGTGGGTATTTTGTGGCGCGCAGTGCTGGGGGGAGTTCGTCCGCTGAGAATAGTGCGTACGGTGGTGGGGGGTGCGGCGACAGCTGCTGATGGGGGGAGGTTTGGTGGTGGTGGTGGTGGGGTGGGGGGGGGCGCTGACTGCTTTCTGGCTGATAAGGGGTGGGGGTGGAGGGGGGGGGGTCGCATTAGAAACATGATGAGAAGACTAATAATTCTGCAGTTCGAGCTCACACACGAGAGGCAATGGGAGGTAAAATTAGGGGGAATGGAGATACGACTGTGGGACAGAGTGTGTGTGTGTGTGTGTGTGTGTGTGTGTGTGTGTGTGTGTGTGTGTGTGTGTGTGTGTGTGTGTGTGATGGAAATGAGGAATCCTTGTGGAAGGAAAAAAATGGAGAATCGTGAATATGTCAGACTTGAATGTGTCAAATATAAATGCTCATAAGAGAAATTGTATTGCAGTTGTCATGCAACCACATATTTGCATCCCAGAGCACCCTGAACTAACCTGGTCCACTGTGTCGTCTCATTTTTTTTTCCCACTTTAAGATTTTGACTGCACTCACACTGCACTCAATCTGAATTCAACCGCAGAAATTCTAAAAAAAAAAAAAAAAATCTTTAAAGTCATTGGAGTCTTACTTTCTAAGCACCGGCGGTGACGAGCCGTAACTTGATGGTGTTGTCAAATTGGACAGACGGTCGGATTGGGTAAACCTTCATAGTGCATCAGCATATACCTATTTTTATATTAAAAATGTTTGTAATGTCTTCGAAAGTTCTCATTCAGCCAGGTCGTTTTAGTATTCCAATGCTGACTTTTAGAGCTCTTAGAACTGTGGAAGCCTCTCCCAATAAATACATCCACAGATGAAGTCGGTGCGTGAAAAGATTCAGTTGCGCGACGGCGATTATGTGCCCCCGACGCACAACGACACACTTTAACGCACTGAAACCGGCCTGTTTCTGCAGCATCATGCGTCTTCCTCCCCTTTTCCCCACGTAACGGCGATGCCCTCCCCGCAGCCTCTTAATTATTCACAATTCGGTGAGACAATCCAAGTTCAGACGTCGGTACATAATAAAACTCCCGAGGCTCTGCTTTTAATTTAATTCCACCGTCTAGATTAATTTTTCGGGGCGTGCACGTGCTTTTTTCGCCGGCTCCTCCGCGGAGGGGAGGGGGTCGCCTAGCGAAACGGAAAGGGAAGAGGGATCGCTAGCGGAGAGCATCACCTATAGCTGCGTTTCCATTACTCTTAGAATTGCGCACATTGCGACCTAAATATTGCAATAAAAAAAAATTGGCAATGGAAACAACTAAACTCCGGTAAACCTCTCAAATATCGCTAAAAGGTTTTGATGAGGTGGTTTTTCAGACGTGTCAATGTAGGGGTATATCGCAAAAGTGTCATGGAAACACTTTTTTCGCATTTACACGTCAGCGGACGCGACCAGCTCGCTTCTGGTGAAAATGTCGCGTCACGTTTGGACGGAGGAGGAGACGGAATATTTTTTTTACAAGTAATCGAAGAGAAAAATATAAAACAAATGTAAACAAACAAAAGCAAACGTAATCCTTCTCGCATGAAGAGATTTTACGAGAATTACGGCTTCTGCGCTTCACACCATTCACACCATTCACACCATTCACACCTGCAAATCCCAACAGTACTTTGTCGTAATTTTTTACTAATATTGCTTCTATTTTGCGAAAAAAAACTGTAACGGAACCGCGCAGCTTATGAGAACGACACGCGCATGCTCTAAAAGTCTGATTCGTTTCATTAAAGATGTTGTTGGTTTTTGACCCATCAGTACTTGTCTGATCTTGACGTGGTCTGAACTAACGTGTAGGGAGTTGAAAGAGTTGAAAGAGAAGGTTTTTCACGGGGCCATTTTTCACGGAGAATCCACCAAAGACGTTTAAGAGTGACTCGAGGGCGGAGGGACGACGTACCCGAGAGGAGAAAGAAAGAAGATTAGCCGCAGATGCCGATGCCGGAGGTGGGATCCGGAGGCACGGACGCACAATCAGCCCCAGTCAATCAAAGTGCAATTTCCATCTCTCTGCTCGCAAACGCTCCATTAGGCTGTCTGTCGCCTCCAACAGCCGCCTCACCTGCGCTCGCGTGTCCTGATCCTTGCTTTGCGCGTGTCTGTGCGCGCGTGCGCGTTTGAGTGTTTGTGTGTTAGTGTGCGTGCACGGGGCGCATATGGGTATGTTTGAAGTCGGTGTGGTGCTGTACAACAGTTTGGGGTCCCAGAGCAATCCGCTTTTCTGCTGTGGAGACCAAGCAGCCAGTGGTCTCCATTGATCTGCCCCCCTCCACCGCCGTCACTCCCAGCCACCTCTCTCTCTCTGTCTCTCTCTTTCTCTCTCTCTCTCTCTCTGTGTTCACACACAGCTCTTGCCTTCCCACGTTTGTAACGCTTACAAGTGTATGTGTGTTTTTTAGGAACCCCCCTGTGTGTTTTTTTTTGTGTTTGTTTGTTTGTTTGTTGTTGTTTACGGACATTTTTTTTTTTTTTTTTTTTACTTGATTCCCGCTCGAAAATGCTCCCGCACACACGGAGCAAACCCCTCAAACTGTTTACATACCCCCGCGCGTTGCTTTGTTTGTAACCGCAACTGTGTTAGACGTGTGTGCGTGTGTGTGTGCGTGTGTGTGTGTGTGCCCGTCTCTTTTTTAGATTTTTTTCCTGTTGGGCAGTCACAGTAGGAGGAAGAAACTTGTGAGCACTGTGAGTGTGTGCAAGGGGGGGAGGTACGGTTTCCCTTCAAAACACTCCAGTCCACAGCCACACCGAGACTGCTAGCGCACGCACGCACACGCACGCACGCACACACACACATACACACAGACAGACACGCACACACAGCCGCACATTTCACAGCTTGGCGGATGCAGGTTGTAATTACGAGACCCCCTGGCCTCTCTCTGTGTCTTTCTCCTTCTCTGCTCTCGCCTCTTTGATCTGTTTCATCTCACACACACACTCACACACACTCACACACACTCACACACACTCACACACACACACACACACACACACACACACAAACAAAAAAAAAAACAACCCTTTTTTCCTCACCAAATCTACCTTTTTGCCTCCCTCCTCGCGCCTGCCCTCAGCGAGGATCTTTGTCGCAGCCGGTGCGGCGTCCCTGATTCTCGCAGGAGCCTCTTTCCTGGACAGTTTGCTTCAAAACTGAAACTGAACTGAAGTTGTCACACTCACCAAATGATCAACTTCTGAAGCAACCTATTGTGTGCGCGCGCGGGGAAAAAGAACTGGAATTGGATGAGCCAAGGGTTCTCACTGCGACAGGAGTTGGAGCTGATGAGAACCCACATCGGTTATGTTTGAAATGACAATTTTGGCGAGCTTGCACGTTTTAGCGAGCCTGTTTGTCGCTCTTAAGTTTGATATGTCACCATTAATATGTTGGCCAAGGACGGCCAACACCAGATTATCCTATCATTTTATTAAGATAATAGTATAATTAAGATAATTCTGAGGTCTGATATGCATGGCCTGACAATTGTACCGCAAACATTGAACTTGTTCAATATTTACAACCAAATATCTCGATTCTCGACTCACAAATCACAATTCCGCGCGGGACGGAACGTAGCCAATCAAGAGGCGGCCGAGGAGCGAGAAAGCAGACATGAATAAAAACCAAGCATGGTGAGTTCATTTAGCCGAGTTCTGTTTAGGCTTCTATGCCACTAGGCTTCGTCTTGCTATTGAGAATTTTTTCCCCGCAAACTTTTCTTTTTTCAGTTATTAGTGATTTTTTTTATTTTTTTTTATCGATAACAAAAACAACAATAGTACCATTACCACCATCATTCCCTCTCCTTCTTGTATGTCCTCTTCCCTGTTTTGTGTTGTGTTTATCAGTTGCTGGGGGTTGTTGCTCTGTTTCCTCTTCTTGGTCTTTGTTTCCTTAGATTTCAGGAGATTTTAGGTGATGGGATCGAATCATTAGGTTTGTGTTGTGCTTTGTTGAGAATATCGGAGCACACCACAACACAGTGTGCGATCACAACAGTTAAATTTTTTCCTTCTTATCTTCGTGTGGGTCGCTAACAAATAGAATTTTTTTTCATTTATTATTTTTGAAAACCCTTATGTGTGTATTCCACTTAGCTGGCACCTTTCCTGTTGAAGATGGTTTTTTTTTGCCTTCCATTGTTACATTGCGCTGCATCTCCTTCATCTTTTTTTGCTCTTTCCTTCTCCCCCACCCCCTCCCTTCCCTTGTCCTTGACCCTCAGCTGGTAGTGTTGCCTTCCTCGGGGGAGCAGAAGGTTTAGCCCATGAGTAATTGTTACTCGGCAGACGCGCATTTTGTCCAGGTGGCCACGGAAGTGCGTACGGCCGCGTGTGAGAGTATTTTGCCGACGTGCATTTATGCACGCAGGAGTTCGACACAGGATACAGTGCAAACGTGCAGCCTGCAGTCGAGACCTTTGATCAAAACCCCATGCTGTACAGCAAAAAAAAGAAGAAGAAAATCTTAGTTGCAATGGAGCCTTTTTTTGTCTTAGTGCAACTTTTACCTATTGACTTTAGCTGCGTTTCTATTACCCCTAGAATTGCGCAAACCTAAACACGGCAATAAAAAACTGGTAACAGAAACACTTTAAACTTCTAAAAACCTCTCAAATGTCGCTAAAAGGTTTTGACGCTCTGATGAGGTGGTTTTTCATCACTTTTTTTCGTATATTTACGACGTACAGAGTCACGTGACCAGTTCACGTCAAGTGAAAATGGGGACGTTACATTTGGACGGAGGGAGAGACAGAATGTTTTTTTTTACAAGTAATCAAGGAGGAAAAATATAACGACCATTCTTGACATTAAACAAAGGCAAATGAACAAAAGCAAACATAATTCTCATCGATCTCGTCCAGCGAGATTTGATGAGAGTTACAGTTTAAGCGCTTCAAACCATTCAATGGAAACACCTGCAAATCGCAATTGTACTTTGTCAGAAAAGTAGCAAGTTTCTTCGCTCTTTCTATGAACGCAAACAGACGCTCCCATCGTCGCGAGTTCATTCGACCTGAGGCGCAGATTGCCGTGCACACACGCACGCGAGTTTTGCGTGCATTTATGCATATTTCCTTTCTGGATGCGGCGTGCGCTCTGTCTATCCCAGTGCGCATTCTCTCTCTCCATCTCTCTTGCCGTCTGTGCCTCTAATCCCTGAGTGTGTCACTAATGGCAGGTCCAGGTGTTCTGCTCTGCTTTGCTCCGCCCCCGGGGGACCCCTCTTCAGCGCGCACGAGCGCGTGTGCGTGCGCATATATTCCCCTCGTGTGTGTGTGTGTGTGTGGGAGGGGGAGGTGGGGGTGCTTAGGAGCTGTGAGAAGGAGGCTGTCCAGGATGCCATCCCTCCAAAACAGGAACAGGAAGGGAGGGAAGGGATGGGGGTGGTGGGGGAGATGGGGTGGTGGTGGGTAGGAGGTACCCGCCTCTCGCAGCTTGCTCCCGGGCTTCCCCTGGGCACAGGACCCCCCTCTGCCTCGCTCCCCCCACCCCCCACGGGGGACTTCTGGCACTTTATTGCCCCTCTGTCTCCAACCCCTATTTCATTTTTTTTTTTTTTTTGCACTCACTTCTCTTTTTTTCAACCCCCCCTCCCGTCTACCGTCAACGCCGAGCGAGCAGCTTATAAAACGATGCCTGTTTATGTTTTTGTGCTACACTTGCGCTCCGTGGACGAAAAAAAAGGAGTGTGTTTGTTACTTGATGTTTGCGTGTTACGGGCTTCCAGCTGCCTACATGACTTATTGATGGGTCCCGCGTAAGCCGAGGTGAACGTAGGACACCTTGTTTGTGTGTGTGTGTGTGTGTGTGTGTGTGTGTGTGTGGGTAATACCGTTGATGCCTCGCAAAAAAAGAATGTCCCGATGAAATTTATTTCATCGGGATTTTTGCACTGCCGCCTCACAGCAACAAGGTTGAGGGTTTGACTCTGGGTCTCGGACCTTTCTGTGTGATGTTTGTACGTTTTCCTTGTCTCCGGGTTCTCCGGCTTCCTCCCACAGTCCAAAAACATACATGTAAGGTGAATTGCAAACTCTAAATTGTCCGTAGGTGTGTGTGTGTGTGTGTAAGTGCGAATGGTTTGTCTTTGTTTGTCTCAATGTGGCCCTGTAGCTGTGGTTCCATTACCCCTTGAATTGCGCAAGACCGAAATATCGCAATACAAATTGGTAGTAGAAATGCAGAAATGTAGAAAAACCTCTCAGTGTCATGGAAGCACTTTTTTCGCATTTGCACGTCAGTGGACGTGACGTACGAAATGCAGGATTATAGCAAAATGTGTTGTACCGCCATCCTCCTCAAAGTGGGGTCTCGCCGGACGAGATTTTACGAGAATTCCGGCGTATGTGCTTCACACCATTAAAGGAAACGCCTGCGAATCGCATTTGGACTTTGTCGGAATTTTCAGAAATATCACTTATCAGACATATTGTGATGAACTGGCGACTTGCCCAGGGTCTTAACCTGCCTTCGCCCTATGACAGCCGGAATAGGCTTAGGCAGACCCCCCCCCCGTGACCCTGAGTATTGAAAATGGGTGTGTGGATGGACGTCGGGATTTTATACGAAACGGCAACCTCACCGCGCAAACAATTCTATCCGGGTGAGGATACATCTCAGCGGTTGTCCGGCCCCCCAGACGGCCGTACATCTTCCTCATGTGTGTCGCCCAGGTGAGTGTGTTTCTAGGTTAGCCGGCGGTCCGTCGCTCCACAAAACCTCATTCTTATTAATAGATGGTATAGCCGCCGGCGCTAACACGAGGGGACCACACCGGTTTCCTTTTTTTTTTTTGCGAGCGCACGTGCGGCAACCGCTGCATGTGTGTGCGTGAGTTGGCACGGCGCGGCTGTTTACCAAGCGAACCGGCCGACAGCTGGTTCTCGTTGCCCAGCGAACAAACAAGCGCGCGGGACGGACGGAGAAACGGGGACGGCGGGGGGAAGAGAGAAGCGCTCACCTTCTCGCTTCGTCGGGGCGTCGCTCTGTGTCTCAGAAGTGGTTGGGAGAGGGGAGGCCGGAGGGTCGGAGATGAGAGGGGGAATCGGGCCGCCGTGAGATAAAAGGCTTGTTGAGGGTTCGAGGGGAGAGGACGGGGGAAACGAGGAGACGTGTAGTAAGAGGAAGCAGATGCCAGCCCTCCTCTGCCACATGGTGTATGTTTGTGTTTGAGAGAGGCAGGCCGTTTGCGTGTGTGTGTGTGTGTGTTTGTGTGCTTCTGTGCTTGTGTGTGTGTGACTGTGGGCCCTCCCTGTGCCTGTGAAAATATGTTGCACTGCACTTAATTGGTAAATACCTTAATAGTGATGCCAAAGTGACTTAAGGAGCGAGGCCAGGTTCCAAACATCTCATCAAGTATACAGATATACAGATATAGAAAAAATATATACACGTGTGTATTTATATATACGTTTGTTTGTGTATATATATATGTATGTATATATATATATATATATGTATATATGTATATATATATATATATATATGTATATATGTATATATATATATATATATATATATATATATATATATATATACATATATATACATATATATATATATATTTGTATATGTATATATACACGTATATACACACACACAGACACATATATGTGTGTTTATGTACTGTATTTATTGTATCTGAATAAACAGACACAATAAACAGAAGATGGAGATGAATCATTCGCGTTCCCGTTTCGTTTTTTTTCTTTCGGTACAGCTGCAGTGAGTTTTTCTCCCACGCACGCAGACGATTCGCGCCGAAGCTGCACCGTCAATAGCCGCGAAAAACGCTGCGCATTGTCACTGGCCGCGCGGATGCGACAAAGTTGTCATCTGCCAAGTGGCGGGCCGACCGCCCCCATCCTTAAGCCCCCTGCCCCTAACCTTCTGCCCTCCCCGACACACAAACACACACTGCCCATATGGAGCAGTTGGCGCCCAAAAGCGTCAAAGGCAGCCGGACCCATTCCCAGGGCAGAAGGTGAGGGTCCCCACTGCTGGCTTGCTTTGTGTGTGTGTGTGTGTGTATGTGTGTGTGTGTGTGTGTGTGTGTGTGTGTGTGTGTGTGTGTGTGTGTGTGTGTGTGTGTGTGTGCGCGAGCGCTTGGGTTGTGTGTTTGCTTCCGTCCGTCCATGGAGTCCTCCAGGGCCTGAGCCCTGGACAGACTGCTGCCGCCTCGTCCTCTCTGGCTTCCACCCACGGTGGCTGCGGCTGCGGCTGCGCATGCTTCTTTGTCCCAGCAGACTGTCGTGTCCCCTGCGAGCTGCGAGGTGACCCCCCGGTCCCAAAGAGCAAATGGCGAGGTCACATTTGGGTGATGCCGCCGCCGCCCCCATTCAACGGCGAACCATATTGCAGCTTTTTTATTTTTTATTTTTTGCAGATTGCCTGCAATCTGTCCTTAATATATTTTTTTTGAAAACGTCTAAGCTTCAATCTATCTATCTATCTATCTATCTATCTAAGCTTCCCCAGAAAATGCGATAAAAGGTTCCATTGCCGTGTTT
The DNA here is from genome assembly GCF_046127955.1 of Nelusetta ayraudi. NCBI lineage: Eukaryota > Metazoa > Chordata > Actinopteri > Tetraodontiformes > Monacanthidae > Nelusetta > Nelusetta ayraudi. Next base: position 1,908,642 of record NW_027466121.1, on the reverse strand, counting down.
TGTTTTTTTTCCCGATTGCGCGGCCCCGCCGTCCTCGCCCGCAACGGCAAATCAGCTACACAACAGGTACTTCCAGCCAAACAATCTCCCCGCCTAAATCAGCCATCCCAATTTGCACCTTTCATAATGCCGTGCAAACCTGCGGCCGACTGCGCTTAGCTTACGTTGCCATGCCAACTCCAATGACGGGTCCGTGGTAGGGATCTTTCTTTGTCAAACGAACCCATTTGTGGTGCGTTTGAAAGCTTCATTGCGTGACGGTGGGGACCAATATCAGTCTTGATATCTTTTTTTTTTTTTTTTTATATATATGTAGAGGTGTCAAATGTTTTCAGATTGTAACACGGGTGGCCCTCACTTCTTCCAAGAGCTTGTTTCTTTGTCAACGGAATGATTGAAATATTGTTGGTGAAGAACGGACGACGCTTCTTTTCCGGGTTTAAAGGTGGTGTTCAAGAGCACAGGAGCCGGGTTATTCTGCAATATGTGGCCCTTGCCCCTGTTGATTAGCATTGGTGTAAACACTTTACATCAGAAATGGCACCAAATGATTCACATGATGAATTCAAATGGGAAAAGGGGTGACTATTGTCTTGGAAACCTTCATGTTCTTCTCGAAAAACAGGATGATGGAGCTCTTTGAAATGAGTGTGTGGGACGCTTGTTTCCTGTCACACTAAACTCATTATCGGAGGGTGAATCCTAAATGTGTTTGTGCATTTTGCTGCGAGAGAGCGAAAAATAAGAGCGAGAGTGTGTGTGTGTGTGTGTGTGTGTGTGTGTGTGTGTGTGTGTGTGTGTGTGTGTGTGTGCGAGGCTGCCCAGAGTGAGCCAAGGGTGGAAGTTGTTTTTCTGCCCCCTATGGCGAGTCTGGAGCTGTGTGTGTGTGTGCGCGCGTGTGTGTGTGTGTGTGCGCACGCGTGTGTGCGACTAGGGCAGCCTGGGGCCATCGGAGGGGGCCTGGGGAGCCGTGGAAGGAGGGATGAACCGAGCGAGGGACGGAGGGATAGAAGGTCAGCAGGAGGTCTGGCTGGGAAAGGTGCAGGACTGGGCCGATGGCCAAGCAGAGAAGGTGGTGGTGGTGGAGGCGGAGGGTCAGTTGTTGATAGTTGGAGAGGTGGTGGTGGTGGTGGTGGTGGTGGTGGTGGGGGGGGGGGGGGGGGGGGCGAAAGCAGGAAAGCCGACGGGCTGTTTTTCCCTAGAATTGGTGCGAGAGAGTCCTGACGACGTCGTCAGACCCCCGTCGAAATTTTTAAAGTTTGTCGGGCAAAGTCTTTCCGGTTTTTCCTCCGATTGCGACTTCGACTGCGGCTCCTTCGCCGGCCGATGGATGTTGAGTGTTTTGGTGACCCACCTCATAGGAGGAAAAAATGTACAGTACATCATGGGACACCTCTGATGTCAATTCAAAAAAAATATGTGTCTTTAAATCTCCACGGTAATTAGTTCTTTAATGAAATGAAGACTGGAAAAATGCTTTCCTCAAGTTAGTCGGGCCGGATTAAAAAGCTTAGCAGGCCGCATATGGTCCCCGGGCCGTAGTTTGCGCCCCCCCTCAGGCAGACTCCAGCGCTCGGGACCCGCAACCCCCGTCGTCGACCAGCTTCTTGCTGTGAGCCCCTTTGATTCCGACATCAAAGCCGAGGAAAAAAAAAAAAAAAAAACAGAGTGAGAGAGAACGCGCGACGACGTACGCGGATTACATCTCCGTTTTGGAGCGTTTAGCGAGCGCCACCGTTATCCCGACGAACCGGCTAATTGAAGCGATGTTGTCGGGCGCTGGCTTCGTGTCATCCGATCGCGTCTTACAAACTCGATGCGGGATCTTGAAATCTCTCCTTGTGTCAAACTACTTTCACTCCTCATACCTACATGCTATAGTATCGTTGTCTGTCTATCTATCTATCTATCTATCTATCTATCTATCTATCTATCTATCTATCTATCTCCCACCTTGATTTGATTCGTAATCGTTCTGACCTGCTGAAAGTCTCCAGATCGCTCTCTCAAGTAGTCGGCCCTTGGTGTGTTTGCTTTGCCTGAGGTTTTTCATTCATTCATTCATTCATTTATTCATTCATTCATTCATTTATTTATTGATTGATTGATTAACCTTTTTTTTGGGGAGAGGCGGTCCCGAGTTGGCATTCAGACGCTAACCGACACAATTGAGCTGGAGATGCGTTGACTCAAAGAGTGATCCAGCTGACGATTCAACCCGAGGTAAAAAAAAAACAAACAAAAAAAAAAAACCCCTCCTTGAACTCTCTCAGCTGCACACCAGATGGAATCTAGATGGAACCGCTGATCACCTCATCAGTGTGTGTGGCTGTTCGTCAGGGAGCCGGTGTTGTCCTCCAAACGCTTGTTCTCCGCCTGGTCGGAGGGGCTTGCGGTGGAGCGTCTGCGTGTTTTTTTTTCTCTCCGAGCAAACTCAGCCGGGTCCCGTTCGGTTTCTCCCGCTCATCACCGACCCTCTGCTCCGTTCTCCTCTCCTCTCCGCTGGGTGTGAGGGAGGATGATGATTTTGTTTTTAAATTTCTGATAAGGAAATAGTTTTTCTGAACAGGTGTACACTGTATTGCATTGCAAGTCCTGCGGTGGCCCAATAAAGGGACTTCAAAACCCAAAACCCTCTCCTCTCCTCTCCTGCTCTCCACGGCTCCCGTTCCCGTCCCCTCTCCTCTGGAGTTCAGAGTCTGTCCATCTGGAATGCCCCCCCCCCACCCCCCCTCCCGCCTCCCCTGCCCGGTCCGAGACACGGGGGGGGTGAAGGCCAACACCAAGTGAAGGGAGACGGAGGGAGGGACGGAGGGAGAGATGGAGGGAGAGACGGGCGGCCCTGTAATGAGTAGCAACATGAAAGCTGGCGGAGGGAGGCGGGCGGGATGGATGGAGGGACGGAGGGAGGTAGCGGAGGAGCGATGAAGACAGAAGGGTATAGAGGGGACTGCTGGGGGATGGAGGGAGGGAGGGAGGGAGGGATGAAGGATGGGTGGACGGAATGAATGGGGAGAGGAGACGACTGCAGAGCGAGAGATAAAGCGGGCGAGCGGAGCCGCCGGGGGCCCGGCGGTCGTCCACTCTGCTCCTCTCGCTGGTTCTGGGCCGCCAGAGAAGAACAGCGAGGAGGAGGCGGGAGGAGGGGGATGGAGGGAGGAAGAAAGAGGGGAGGAGGGAGGGGTGGAAACATCATGCGTCGGCGTCCGCCTGCTATCCCCCTCTTTTTCCTTCTTTCTCCTCCTAACTTCTTCCACCAGCAGCACCGCCAGCGCCGTCCGTCGTCTCCCGTCTCCTCTCGAGGATTCTCCTCCAATTTAACTTTTCATTGAAAATTTCTCTGCCCTCCCCCTCCTCCTCCCCTCCTGCGCCCCCCCCTTCCCCGCCGGTCTCTCCCAGTTTGCCGTTCAAGCCTTGTTCCCGCCGGGTCCCCTCGCGGCCCGGCCGACAAAGGCGCCGTTAAAAAGCCGTGTGATCCTCCATTTTAGCGCCAGCCACGCTCGTCAAAGGATTAGGGCTCTTTAATGACGCTAATCTCTCCTCCCCCACCCACCCCCCCGCACCCCTCAACCCCCCCTTCTTCTTCTTTCTCACCCCCTCCCCCTCCTCCCCCACCCCTGGCCACCACCTCCCAATCCAAAAGTGATTTCTCCCGTCTTGCTCTTTGTGCGTCGGCCTCTTGTTCCATCTCGCTTTCCTTTCTGCTCCTCAGCACCTCCGCCACTCCTTCACCCACCAGACCTCTGTCTGCCGTGTCTTACCGGGTCACACTGACAGTCTTTACCGTCATGACCCCCCCCCAGAAGAGCCCCCTGCGACTGCCCAGGAGATGCATGCTTCACGACTTGAAGCCCCCCCCTCGTTTTCTTTCTTTAATTTTTCTGATGGGCGATGCGGTGGCACAGTGGTCGGCACTGTCGCCTCACAGCAAGAAGGTTACGGGTTCGATTCCCGGGCCTGGGGCCTGTCTGCGTGGAGTTTGCATGTTCTCTCCTGGCTCTCCTGCATCCTCCCACGGTCCAAAAACATGCATGTGAGGTGAATGGGGAACTCTAAATTCTGGCGACTTGTCCAGGTTGTCACCCCACCTTCGCCATCTGAGAGCTGGGATCGGCTGAATTTGTGTCCCGTTTGTCAACTTGCCACGGTCCTCTGTGCGCTCCAGGTTAGAGGAGGCGAAATATGAGAGCGTCTGATAAATATCTTTTGAAGTCATATCGCCGAGGTTGTTCTCAAGGCTCCACTTAAAGACTTGGAGCCCGCTGAGCAGGCAGCAGGGGGTGTCTGGTTTGGCCTTTTATAGACGAGCTCTACCTCAACGCTCGCCTTTGACCGCGTAGATGGTGCGGGGCTGCCACTTTTTTCTCTCTCTCTCTCTCTCTCTCTCTCTTTTAATGTTTCCGACAAAAGAGATTCAGTAACTCTCCTGACGCCCAGATTTCAAAGTTGACGGAGCACTTTCCATTCAGAAAATAGCCACATTCCGGCTGTTGGTTTCTTCCTGTCTTAATTGTACGTATGAGCTTTAGGAGGAATGTTTAGCTTATTTTCCCATGATGCACTAACAGCAATGTCGTTCAAACAGGTGAAAACAATTTCCCTTCGTTGAAAGACGTAGAACTTATTACACTTCCCACCCCTTGTACACTGTGAAAATAATTGGTATAGATGGTAGAAGATGATATTTCATTAATTCCATATCAATGTCGTTGCTTTTGTTCACTTGTATGTCATTTTTGGAAAATTTCCATTCTCTCAATAATTTAAATCACAGCTTTTCAAATCAATAATTGGGATTAATATTTAACCACTTTAAAAGGCCTCTAAGTCCTTAAATCCACTCTTTTTCTTGACCGATACCGAATACCCAATGACTTGTGACTCAAGTCAAAGAAATTCAGCGCATTGCACAAAGTGCTTTATTTTAATACTACAATGTTTAGAACGTCAAAATGTATGTTTTCCTTTAAACGTTTCGATTGCATTCTTAAACCATTTTTTTTTGGGAAACGATTTTATTTCGTCACCTTCCTTACAGTGAAAAGACAGTTAGAGAGTGCCTGTGATAATATGCTTACCATTTAAAATTGTAATCAAATATTGCGCTTCGCCCCGTCCACCTGTGTTCTTCCGATCACGTGACGCCGCCGTGACGTGTCCTCTCGCGTCGACGTCTTTCTCATCCCTCAGTTTTCTTCAAGAAAAGAGCCTCTTTAAAATATTTTTCCCTCCTTGTCTTCAGACAAATTTATGAGGTGGGATTTATTTATTTCTTTTACAATTTTTTTTTTTCCAAGGCCGTCCCCTGCTGAGTTCTATTTGCTCATCGCAGTGCCTACATTTTCTTTGCGATCGATTCATCACAAGAATCTGTTTTCCCACCTCCTCTCCGCATGGCGCAATACACAAAAGTCTGCACACTCGGGCCCACACACACACACACACACACACACACACACACACACACACACGATGTGTAAGATAGTGGTGGGTTTGTCTTTTCCGCTGCGGTCTGATTGGTAAATTTATGAGCAGGAGTCTCAGTCCTGCTCGTCGTCTCTCAATCGTATTCTTTCCCTCCTCATTTCCTACATTTCATTTGTTGCTGGCTTAGTTTACGTATCAAACGAGAGGAAGGGAAACCGCTCCCCCTCCCGCTCCCCTCTCTCTCTCCTCATTTGTCCCTTTACGTATTACAGGCAAATGCTAAATAGTCTCGCTGCGCCGCTCGGCAGAGCGCGTGCGGAAGAACAGAACGAAAATCAAGCGTCATTCAGCTCCGTCTTTGGTTGCCTTCAAATCCATTTTTTGAAGTGTCTATTAAGGAGTCGTGGCCTTTTTGTCGCCTCTGCGCCAGACTACACAGTGGGGAAAATAAAGGAGAGAGCGAGAGAGAGAGAGAGGGAGAGAGAGAGAGAGAGAGAGAGAGCGCGAGTGGGAGAAGAAAAAGGGAAAAAAGAGCAACGCATAATCTCCTATGTATGACAGATAAAGGGAGCCGAATATCGCCATCTTTCCGCTCCGCTCTCCACATCTTCCTAATCGCTTTTCCGACGTTTCAATCTGCCAAGGCTCTAATGAAAATATGATGAGGCGGATCTATGGTCTTCTGGGACGGCTGGAAGGATGGGAGGGGAGGTGAGGGATGGAACGAGGGATGGCTGCAGAGGGAGGATGAAGGGAGAGAAAATACACTCTGTCCTTATTTCTGGGCTCCGCCGGGGATACATAGTTCTTGGAGCTTTCTATTTAGATGTTGCTGCCGCCGCCGAAGTGTGTCTCTCTCCCTCTCTTCTTTTTTTATTCTCTCTTTATCTCTGCCACCCTTATTTTAGTTCCATACGTGTGTAGTGTGTTTGCGCGCGCGTGCGTTCGTCTAACCAGGATAAATGTGTTTATTTTCTTGAGCAGAACCCCCCCCACCCCCCACCCCCCCTCTTTTTTTTCATTTAAACTCCCACAGGCCGTCTCTTCTCTTCCACCTTCCTCCTTCCAAGAAACATGCGACTTCTTCTTAATCATTCTAACGCTCTCTCTTCTTTACCCGCAATGTTTCTGTGTGCGAGCGCCTCGCTCTATCCCGCTGCTGTGCGACAAACAAGTTCCGGTGTTTTCCCGACCGGTGACGATCCGTTTCTCGTCTCCCTCAGACGGCGAGGACGACCCGGCGGGCCTGTCCTGGGTGCCCTCCTCGCCCTCCAGCAAAGACGTGGCGTCGCCCTCGCAGATGCCCGACGGCTGCTGCGACCTCGGCATGGCCACCGGCGGCGAGGAGGAAGGAGGCTCCGGTCTGCCGTACCCCTGCCAGTTCTGCGACAAGTCGTTCAGGTGCGAGCCTCCCCCGCAAAGTTTCGCCTCACGGACGAGACGAAAGATGTCGGACGTTGAAAGATGAAGCGGAATCGCTTAGTTCTGCATTTCCATGACCTTCAGAATTGTGCTAAACCTAAATATGGCAATAAAGAAATTGAAACACCCCAACTTTGAAAAACCTCTCAAATATTGCTAAAAGGTTTTTACGCTCTCATGAGGTGTCTTTTCAGACGTATCGATATAGAGGTGCATCGCAAAAGTGTCATGGAAACACTTTTTTAAAATTTGACCGAGGGGGCCGGAGCTGGAGCAGATGGATGGAGTGTTTTGGTGACCCACGTCATAGGAGGAAAAAATATATCATGGGATGTGTAGAAAACATGGTTTTAATGTCAATAGAAAACGAACAAAAGCCCCTCTGTATTTAACTCTTTATTGAAATGACTCTTAAAACGCAGAAAAAATGGATGAAATGCAGCTGTTTTATGACTTACGGACTGTCGGTATCATTTCCTCAAGTTCGGAGATCAGATTAATGAGGGCCTTAGTTTGCCTCTACCTGGAATAGACCCATATTGTCATTGTGACATGCACAGCAAAATTGTATGATGCATGTGTTGTGTCAGGGATTGTCTTTTGTGGCCCGGGTTATTGTTGTCGGGTACAAACGGTTTTGAATGTGTTTGTTCCTCTATTGAAGCCATTGCGAATGGCAGTTTCACGTCCTTATCGCTCTGCTCCCCCTTCAGCCGTCTGAGCTACCTGAAGCGCCACGAGCAGATCCACAGCGACAAGCTGCCTTTCAAGTGCACCTTCTGCAGTCGTCTCTTCAAACACAAGAGGAGCAGGGACCGGCACGTAAAACTCCACACAGGTAGACGGGCCTTACTGACTCGCTTGCGTGCTTGCTGTGGCCTCTACCTAATAGCGTCGAAATCCAAAGTCAGCTTCTCTAACTGTAAATTATATTATTCATCCGCTGATCATATTTTTATGATATTTTTAAGTCTGAGTGTCGTGAGGAAGAGGCTGGATTAACATGAATTTGTGGTCTGAGCAGTCAACAAGGTGCTGAAGAAGAATTTTAGCAGGTTGTACTACGGCAAAATTACGCAAGAGCATTGCTGCAACCCTAGAAAAAAAAAAACAGGGCTCAGTATCACGTTATAACGTTAAACTGTCATGAAGTAACGTGATAGTTGCAGGTTTTCACATTGTAATCTTCATGTTTTTACGTGATAATTATATCTTTTTTACGTGATGATTTTCAAGTTATTACGTGAAACTATCACGTTATAACATGATAATTTTCACGTTGTAATGCAAAACTTTCACAAAATAGCGTGAAAATTATCACGTTAAAATGTTTTATTTTGTCGAAGTCAACACGTGATCAGATTTTTTAGTGTTTGCCGTTGCATTCATTGCTGCAGGAGATAAGAAATACAGTTGTCAGGAGTGCGAAGCTGCATTTTCCCGCTCCGACCACTTGAAGATCCACCTGAAGACGCACAGGTACAAGTTTTTATTCCTTCATTCCTTTGTCTTCTCCCTTTTTTTCCCCTCCACCGTCAGATCTTAAAACGACATTTTGTCATTTCCAGTTCCAGCAAACCATTCAAGTGCAGCGTGTGCAAGCGAGGCTTCTCTTCCACCTCGTCACTGCAGAGCCACATGCAGGTAAATGGTTTGAAGTGTGGGTTCTTTTTTCCACTCTACGTTCCTCACGTCGCGTCTCTGAGTCACGCCTTGCCCTTCTCCTCACCGCGCCAGGCTCACCGCAAGAACCGAGAGCACCTGGCCTTGCGGAGCGAGAGGGACGGCGGGAAGAAGGGAGCGGGAGGAGACGCTGACCTGGAGCAGGACCTGTATATGTGCGATTACTGCGAGGAGACCTTCAGCCAGACGGACGAGCTGGAGAAACACGTCCTCACCAGACACCCCCAGTTGTCCGACCGAGCCGACTTGCAGTGCATCCACTGCCCCGAGATCTTCCTGGACGAGGCATCTCTCCTCACGCACATTGAAACCCAGCATGCCAACCGCAAACACAAGTACTCTTCTGTTTTTTACCTTCAGACTTTTCTTTCTACTAATGGAGATTGTTCAGATCAGGGGTCACCAACAGGGTGCCAAGGTCGCCCCCCCAAGGGCCACATGAGTCGCCCGAAAGTCTTGTTCTGAAAATAGAACGACTCGTAAAATGTAATTTTATTCTGTTGTAATCACACTTGCATTTATATAGATTCATAAATTACCATATCTTATGAATAAATTGATTTAAATATTTTATTATAAATGAAAGGTACATAAGTTTAGGTGAACTCTGTCAATTAATAGAGATAAAGTGTTGAATCTTTGTTGAATCTTCCAACCTTGTTAAGTCATTGTTGATAATTATTACATGATCGGTGTCTTCACATAGAAGAGTGTCATTCAGAATAATCTGTAACTAAATTCAAGCTGAGAAAACATGTTCGTTCAGATGAGTGTAGCAAACTTGTTGCCCTTCACATGACTCCAATACCAATGAAGTAGCTCTCAGGTTGGTTGGGTAGGTTGGCGACCCTGGTTAATCCAGCTTCTCATTCACTGTCGCCCCTTTCCTATTCCCCAGATGTCCTGTCTGCTCGGAGCAGTTCCCCTCTGTGGAAGACGTCTACTGTCACCTGGACAGCCACCGCCAGCCCGATTCCTCCAATCACAGCGCTGCCAGTCCCGACCCGGCGCTGGGCAGCGTGGCCTCCATGAGCTCGGCCACACCGGACTCCAGCGCCAGCCTGGAGAGAGGTTCGACGCCGGACTCCACCCTGAAGCCCAGCCAGGTCATCGAGCGGAGTCGCAGGAGAGGCGCCGATAGCGTTGACGATATCGTGATAGGGTTGGGTCATCAAGGTGGAGGTACGACTGATTGATTGATTGATTGACAGATTGAATGATCTGTTTATTTAAGTGTTAAACACCATGATTGGTGCCCAATCCTTATAGGCTAATTAGATGTTGATCAATACATTTATCAAATAATATTCCCACACTTTCATCCACGATAGCCACATGACTACAGAATAAAGCAAAACGTAACAAAACCCATAAATACAGGGACACATACAAATTAAAATTGTTTGTCATATGGGATACAAAATCCCAAATGCCTTTTCCATAAATGTTGCCAAAGCAAAGCTTTTCAAACAACCGGCACAAAAACTCACCTTCGTTTTTCCGGAATATATGAAACTTTTTTAATGAACTTATTAAAAAAGAAAATTCTTTAAATCACAATATAAATGACAGTAAAAAACGAACTCTTCCACCACCTGGAGATCACAAACTTCACACCGTTGTAAATGTTCAGGTGTACCTCTAAATCGACCCCCTTCTACTGCCAGGGGTCAGGAGCCAGCTCTTAATTGAGCACAGAGGGACCTCTGCCTTCGCTTTACATTAAAGAAAATATAAGCTTCTGGAACATAATCATTCTTGAAATGAACAGAATTTCTACGCTTTGGCTTCTTCCATACATCCTGTTTCCAATGATCTACATATTTCATAAGCAATTTTTGTCCGATAAATATTTAGACTGCATTGCAATTTGTCAGGTATAACCCACCCATCTAGTAAAGATCACTTGATCTCGTCAAGGTTGAGTATGTAAAATTTGGCTTGATTGGCTTTGATTTTCCCAATACAATAAAAGTCATTTGCTTTTCCTACCCTAACAAAGTATGTATAAGAATGTACATTGAGCAATAAGGGTCTTGCTCCTAGTTAGCTGCCATCTAGCGCCACCATTTTGTAAGAAAACCCGTCTAACAGTGCTCTAAATGTGAAACGCGCTGTCAGACGGGCTTCCTTAAAGATTGTACACACTGGACCTGTAACATCTTACCCCCCTACTTCAACGTGTCCCTCTGTGACCGCAGGCGGAGGATCAAACTGGGGCAAAGTGACCTACTCCTGCCCCTACTGCTCCAAGAGAGACTTCCACAGCCTGGCCGTGCTGGAGATCCACCTGAAGACGATACACGCCGACAAGCCGCAGCAGAGCCATACGTGCCACGTCTGCCTGGACACGCTGCCCACGCTCTACAACCTCAACGAGCACGTGCGCAAGGCCCACCGTGGCGGCGGCGGGGGCGGCGGAGTCGGTGCGACGGCGGGAGCGGCGGCGGCGGCGGCAGCGTTCCCCCTGCTGCAGTTCACCAACGTCACAGCGTTTCACTGTAACTACTGCCCCGACATGTTTGGAGACATTAACTCGCTGCAGGAGCACATCAGAGTGTCGCACTGCCTGCCCGGGGGGATTGTGGCGGGGTCCACGACATTAGGTGGGTCCTCCGGAGGAGATTCTCTTTTTTTAACCGGCTTTTTCACAGCCGGATGGTGTTTACGTCTGCGGAGCGAAAGCCTTTAGGATAGAGATTGATCTGATAGCACACTAGCCAGTGTGTAAATTTTTTTGAGGAAGGCCACGTTTTGTATTTAGGTCACTGTCATTCAGGCTTCCTTAAATATGGCAACGCAAGAAGGCAGCTAACTGGAAGCAAAACAACCAATAAGCTTTAACCACTAATAAAAAAAAAATCCAAGCAGCTGTTATACACACTGGACCTTTAATGGGACTTTATATTTTCGACGTTTCACCAATCAATATCAACCTCTTAGCTGCCACCGTCTAACCCCTGTCCACTTCTGCATCTTCTACATGTACATGTTCAAATCATCTCAGTCTGTCATCTCCAAAAACATGCAACCTGCTGTCATGTCTCTAAATGCCATGCAAGTCTATGGGGTCAAAAGTCAACTTTGTCCTAGAGACATGGGGCCACTTGCAGGTTCATCGGGATCCCTCAAGACACAGCCACGTCAAATTTGGGGCTTCTAGAAAAAAAAAAATCTTCCTCCAAGGTGGGGCGTGACAGAGAAAGTTTGAGAACCAATGCCCTAAACTCATTCCTGATACTGTCCATCTGTCTTTTTATCAGTACGACTGTCTTTAAACCATCTCACCACTGTTTTGCATACATTTGACGTATATAATATATATTATTTTCAAGATGAATTGACACTACTGTTAATGTTCTCCTCTGCAGAGGGGAATCATGCCTTCTTCTGCAACCAATGCTCCATGGGGTTCCTGACCGAGTCGTCGCTGACCGAGCACATCCAGCAGACGCACTGTACCTCAGCCATAGGGGGCGGGGCAACATCTGGTGGGGGCGTGGCTAAACTGGAGTCTCCGGTTCTGCAGGCTGCGTCGCAGTCATTCATGGAGGTGAGTGTCAAAGGTCGGCCTTTGAGGCTTCTTAAGTTTGCCTGTACTATTCAGTAGCTATTTTCCCTTTAATAAACTGGATTCATCCACTTTGTCTTGAAGACAGTGAAGCTTTAAATAAGGCGTATTGCTCTGAACTTCTTCTGTCTGTGACCACTGCTGGATTACTCTTTACTTGCAGTACTTTATGTGACCTCTTTAGTAATCGTAATTCAATGGTAAAAACTTTTCCTCCATGCACAGGTTTACTCCTGCCCCTACTGCACCAACTCCCCCATCTTCGGCTCACTCCTCAAGCTCACCAAGCACATAAAGGAGAATCACAAGAACATCCCCCTGGCCAACAACAAACGGCAGGCCAAGGTCGCCGACCTGAGCCCCGCCTCCTCCGACGTGGAGATCTCCTCCCCGAAGCGCCACAGAATGGGAGGCGACTCCACTCCCTCCCTGGGCAGCAACGGCGACTACCCGTGCAACCAGTGCGACCTGCGCTTCGCCAGCTTCGAGGGTTTCCAGGCTCACCTCAAGTCCCACCTGGAGATGCTCCTGAGGCGCCAGTCCTGTCCGCAGTGCAACAAGGAGGACTTTGAATCCCAGGAGGCGTTGCTGCAACACCTGACGGTGCACTACACCACCACGTCCACGCAGTACGTGTGCGAGAGCTGCGACAAGCAGTTCTCCTCTGTGGATGACCTGCAGAAACACCTGCTGGACATGCACACGTTTGTCTTGTACCACTGCACTCTCTGCCAGGAGGTGTTTGACTCCAAAGTCTCCATCCAGGTGATTTTTTTTTTTTTTTTTTTACAAGATTTGCACAATGTCATTGTTAAATTGTCCAACCAAATGGCCTGAAAGTGGACCGAACTGATTTCCCCTCCATTCGGTTGTGACACAGGTGCACTTGGCAGTCAAGCATAGCAATGAAAAGAAGCTGTTTCGCTGCACAGCTTGTGCCTGGGACTTCAGAAAAGAGACAGATCTCCAGCTTCATGTGAAGCACAACCACCTGGCCCAGAGATCAGGCCTCCCAGGGGGACTTGGAACAGGTACAGTTACTCATCTGCAGTCATCGGCTAAGTTTTTTTTTTTCCTGTTACACGACATTGGACCTGAAGTGCAAAGCATTGCAGTAATGTAAATACTGGCGAGTGGCAAGGATATGTCACATGACCGATCAGCTGATTGGTCACATGCTGTCCTCACCTGACAGGGCGGGCTATTTAAACCCTTCTGGTTATTCCCAGCAATGCAGCTGCCATCTTTGCTGCTCATTTGCGTGGTTAAAGGGCCAGTGTGTAAAATTTGGCTTGATTTATGATGTTTGTGTTGGTAGAAGCTTAACATGCTGCCCAGAAACACATTAATAAAAGTGTATACTCGCAGTCCAATAAAAGTCATTTGGTTTTCCAACCCTTAGAATGGTTCTCATACATATAAGAATATACATAGAACAATAAGGGTCTTGCTCCGAGTTATTCTGACATCTCTGTTTCTATGACCCCCTGCAGAGGTCTGCTATCCATCCCTGTCATGTCTGTCAAGCAGATTATTTTCAGAGACAGAGCCTGATGCTTGCTCCAGCTATACATGATGCTAAATAAAGACATTACTTTCAATCCAGAGTTTTCCGACTGAACTGTCCAGAACCCGTACGGGTTGTTGAACGTGCTCATCACTCATCACTCATCACTCATCACCCGCTTTGCCTCCCTGTCACCAGGGCACAAGCCTCGGAAGTGCATCTTCTGCGGCGAGACCTTCGGGACCGAGGTGGAGCTGCAGTGCCACATCACCACGCACAGCAAGAAGTTCACGTGCCGCTTCTGCGGCAAGGCCTTCCACGCCATATCCCTGCTGGAGAGGCACCTGAAGGAGAAGCACTGCGTCTTCGACGGCGGCAACGTGGCCGGCAACGGCGCCGGCGCCGGCAGCGGCAGCAGCCAGAACGGGACGCCCAACGGTCTGGGCCAGTCGTCCAAGAGAGGGGCCGGGGGGAACGGCAGCGGCGGCGGGGGCGTGGAGCGGACGACGGTGGCGGCGGCCGAGCAGGCCGACCTGCAGAACATGTTGCTGAAGGGCGGAGGGGGAGGAGGAGGAGCGGGCCAAGGCGGAGACGCGGCCAACAGCCACGAGGCCAGCGCCGGCGAGGACGAGCTGGACAACTCGGAGCCCATGTACGCCTGCGACATATGCGGGGCGGCCTACACCATGGAGTCGCTCCTGCAGAACCACCGGCTGCGCGACCACAACATCCGACCGGGAGAAGATGATGCCTGTAAGTGGCTCAGGTGCTTCCTGACAAAATAATTGGACAATATAATCCACAGGAGTGGCGGAAAAAAAGAAGTTTTCCTGACATCCTCAAAACATCATGTGGTCTTTTTCTTATAATGAAAGACTTAAAAAATATTTTTTGTTTTACGAAAGGTGGGGCTGCATCAGATACAAGCAAATGTGAAGAGTTTTGTTTGTCTATTGTAAACAAAGAAAAAATAAGTTAAAAAACTTCCAGTTCAATCTGTGCAGCACATTACTCAGCCTGTCTTCTGCCTCGCCTACCAGCTCCATCCATCCATCAGCCTATTTAGAAACACACTTATTGTTACTTTTCACACTTGGTGTGTTAGTTTGCGTGCAATAACAAAAATATCTGTTAAAGTGCTGAAAAAGTCAGCTTTTTCATGATAGGACCCCATTAAGAGGTGATTCCTAATACAATGTATCTCAAAATGCATGGGGTGTCCAAAAACTTTTTTCTAGCTTTTTTTTTTTTTTAATCAAAATCTAGATGTTCTTCAGCCCATTGAATGCATCATAGATCTCTCATGATATGCTTCAATTTTCGCGGCAGGTTCTCGAAAGAAGAAGGCCGACTTCATCAAGGGGAACCACAAGTGCAACGTGTGCTCCAGGACCTTTTTCTCGGAGAGTGGCCTTCGCGAGCACGCCCAGACCCACCGTGGCCCCGCCAAACACTACATGTGTCCCATATGTGGCGAGCGATTCCCCTCTCTGCTCACCCTCACCGAGCACAAGGTGCGTCACCGTGCTGCTGCTGTTGTCATTGGTGATGTTAGTATAGCAAATGTTCTTGTAGGTATGACTACGCAGGACTCAGGTTGTTTTTTTGGGGTTTTCTTTATTTCATTCAATTTTTCCTTTTCTTTTTCAATTTCTGTTTTTCGGTCCTGAATTCTCCTGCGATTTTTGAATAATAGGAAAAATGTTTTTTTTTTTTTAAAAAAAAGGAAATTCTGCATGAGACAATTTGTGTCTTCATGTGTTTCTGTGGGGGACTCAGCAATTTTGCGGCGCAAACTTGCCAAAATTGCAAGACCATTATCGTATTAATAAACTCTAGTGCGTTTCCAATGGAGTGTCACATTGTGCTGTGATTGAAAAGCATCGACTGCGGTCGCGCTTTGTTGAAAGAAATCCAGTCTCCTCACGCTTCTCCTGTCACCGCGTGTCTCCCCTGCTGCAGGTGACCCACAGCAAAAGCCTGGACACGGGGACTTGTCGGATCTGCAAGATGCCTCTGCAGAGTGAGGAGGAGTTCATAGAGCACTGCCAGATGCACCCCGACCTGCGCAACTCCCTCACGGGCTTCCGCTGCGTGGTCTGCATGCAAACGGTCACCTCCACCCTGGAGCTGAAGATCCACGGTACCTTCCACATGCAGAAGCTTTCCACCGGCTCGGGACTTGGAGGAGCCGTAGCAGCAGGTGGCAACGGACTGATAGGCGGAGGGGTTGGAGGTGGAGGAGGAGGAGGAGGAGGAGGGGGAGGAAACGGCTCCGCTTCTTCTTCGCCGAATGGGCTATTACACCCGCACAAGCTGTACAAATGTGCGTTTTGCCTGAAGGAGTTCAAGAACAAAGGGGAGATGGTGAAGCTGGATGTGAACGGGCTGCCTTATGGCCTCTGCGCCGGCTGCATGA
The DNA here is from genome assembly GCF_046127955.1 of Nelusetta ayraudi. Classification (NCBI taxonomy): domain Eukaryota; kingdom Metazoa; phylum Chordata; class Actinopteri; order Tetraodontiformes; family Monacanthidae; genus Nelusetta; species Nelusetta ayraudi. Next base: position 1,892,613 of record NW_027466121.1, on the reverse strand, counting down.
GCAGGTAGTTGCACCTCTTAAAACCCACTAATATGACAGTCAAGATAGTTTAGTGGCTCAAGTGAGGAAGCAGTACATGTACGTTGCCCTGCTGTTAAATGATTTTTATGGATAAAAAAAAAAGACAACTTCACTCTCATCACCCTCAGCACATACAGTAATTTCACCTTATTTGCAGCCTTTTGCAAATATCCACCCAATGTTTAGAAATGGAGATATAAAATAGGGTATTTTTACTTTTATTTTGCTACTAATAAACAAATCAAAACTTGTGTTTTTTTAGTCCTTCATCCATTTCATCCAGTTTTGACCTGGATGGAACAGCAGATGACTGCATTAGAAGAAATTTCACTCTCAATCACAGCCATTTCTAGATTTCATCAATTCAGTAAACAAGGTTGGTTTGGCTCAGAAACTCCCAGTTTGAGCTGTACAGTACAGTACACAGCCTCATACAGTATTTCCACCTTCTTGCGAAGATTACAAATATTGATAAGATATCGAAATTGAGGGATTTTGTTTTCTTTAGGGACATAAAAGAGGGTATTTTAGGTGCTGCAAATATCATTCTACCATTTCCCGTGTCCTGCTTTTGCACATAGATGTATAGGCCACCTCCTTTTGCCCAACACTTCAATGCACTGCCTTTTTTCCCCCCATCTTTTCAGGGGCACCAACGGCCAGAGCCCCAATCAAATCGGAGGCGCGGCCACGCCGGGAGACACGCAGAGCGACAAGGCCTTGGCTGGCCTGAGGTGTCCCGAGTGCGGGGTGAAGTTTGAGAGCTTGGAGGACTTGGAGAGTCACGTGCAGACAGACCACCCGGAGGTCAGCCCCGAGACCAGCGCAGCGGGGAAGAAGGCCGAGGCGTCGCCCGCGCCCAAGGTGAGACGGGGACGGAGGGAAAAAAAGTGTGCGGACCGCAGTGCTGTGTCAGTCAGATGAGGAAGATCACTGAGCACGGCTGCAGGAATCTGTGTTATCCCGCTCCCCTTTATGTCTCAATGAGTCATGTGTGTGTGTGTGTGTGTGTGTATATGCCAGTGTGTGTGGGTGTGTGCCATCTTAGGGGCCCGGTGGCTGCGTTTGTGCTGAGGCATTGTGGGAACTGTTCGCTCTGCTTGATATTGACAGTCCACAGAGCTTGTTGTGCATTTGTGTGTGTGTGTGTGTGTGTGTGTGTGTGTGTGTGTGTGCCAAAGCGTGCACTTGTGAGTGAGAGTGTGTGTGTGTGTGTGTGTGTGTGTGTGTGTGTGTGTGTGTGTGTGTGTGTGTGTGTGTGTGTGTAACACAGGCAGATCCCAGGGACCCCCTGTCTCACCTGCACCTTTGTTTCTACTCAGTCTAAAGTATAATGCGAGTTTGAGTTCTCTCTCTCTCTCTCTCTCTCTCTCTCTCTCTCTCTCCCTCTCTCTCTCTCTCTGTGTTTGTGCATGAGCACCCACAATGCGCTATGAATGGATAAACAGAGTTTCTGTCCTCTGTGTGTTTTTCCCGTTAGTTTCAGTCTTGTTCTTTGTTCTGATTCGCTCCTCCCTTCACTTTCTGCTTCAGGTTTCCATTCTTAATCGCCCTCTCCATTAATTACTCCCCTTTTCTGTCTGTCTGTCTGTCTGTCTGTCTCTCTCTCTCTCTCTATCTCACTCTCTCTCTCACTCTCTCTCTCTCTCTCTCTCTCTCTCTCTCTCTCTCCCTCTCTCTCTCTCTGTCTGAAGTGTGTGACTGCACGTGTTATATCAATTCTCTTTCCTTTTTTTCCCCTCAGTTTGACGAGTGAGACTTCCTGGTGTTCGTATGTCTGGCATGTTAAGTGTTGGGAGTGAAAGAAGTTGAAAAAACAGTGACACTTCTGACAGGCTGCTCTTGTACTTGTTCTGATCCCAGCATGGAATTCCTATTAGTGCAATTATTATTTGAATATGATTAAAATTCAGACATAAAGAATGTTTCCGTGGTTTTCATATGAGCAGTTGTTCATAACATCGATGCATTTTGCAGCCCCGTTCCTCTTTTCAGTAAAATGTGTTCCTTTCTGTTGTTCTGCTTGAACAAAACAACAAAAACCAAAAGAATGGGGAAATTTCTGGTTTGTTCATAAGCACCAGTTTGGATATGATTGATGATAAAGACATTTCTGTTAAAATGTAGTCAGCATGACTCTCAGACTGGAAAAAGACCCAGACATGGACTCAGGAAGCTGCACTGAACTGATTATTAAATATAGTCAAATTAGTGTTTAACACGTGTTTTACATGTTTGTTTTATAGAAGAAGACCTACCAGTGTATTAAATGCCAAATGACCTTTGAGACCGAGCGGGAAATCCAGATTCACGTCGCCAATCACATGATCGGTAAGTGAGATGCGGTTCTTTTACTCTACGTGCCACAGTGTCTGACCCTTGACTGTTTGACTGTTACCAATTTGTTTTGTTAAAATAGTCTCTTTTTTTTTTGTTGTAAGATAAACTGCGCTGCAATTGGCTGTAGCTTGAGAGCTGAATTCCACAAACAATTGCTGCTTTAATTCGATTTCATAAATAGAATTTTTTTTTGAAGAAAATGAATTAAAATAGAACATAGGATAGAACATTTTCATGCATAGACTGAGACAATCAGCTCCTGCTCTGTGCTAATCCATTAGATTTATAGCCTATTTAGGCACTGTTGAAGTAATGCAATGAAACATCTACTAAGTAACAAGCTTCATTAGGCACTGATTAAATGTACCATAAATGTGCTTATTCTTATTAGTATGCTTTGTCGGTGTGTGTGTGTGTGCGTGTGTGTGTGCGCACTATTTGTGTGGGTAACTCCAACCTTGTATTTCATCGAGTTTGCTACTTTAGCGATTGAACCTCTCCGTTCAGTCGCCTTCCAGGACTCAATAGTGAGTTGAAGAGAGTCACCGGTTTATTTTTGGTTGTTTGTGTGAATGTTTGGATGCTCGCTGGCTCTGAGTCACCCAGTGATCTCTGGAGATGTTAGAATGGAGTTTGATCAGTAGCTTTCACTTTACTTCCCTGCGGAACAGCCACACTCTTGACATGGTACCAGTCCGAAACACATGAAGGATGGCGGAACAACCGCTTGCAAGCCTTACTTGCCGCTAGTCTTTTTGGTGGTTACTATTTTTTCTTTTCTAACTTCCTCAATATTTTATTCCTCCTGATGATCTTTACCAGATTGCTATCTTTTTTTCTGGCCTGCATTTTTTTCCCTTATATATTTGGATACTTTATTGCTTTTGTTTCTGAGCCTTCTCCCTTTTTTGCATTTTCACACACACACACACATACACGCACGCACACGCACACACACACACACACACACACACACACACACACACACACACACACACACACACACACACACACTCATGGATCGTACCACAGTAATGGCAGTTTTAGGTTAATTAACATCCTAATTGTGTGAAAGCCTGTCACAGATTAATTATGAAATTTAGGCAGATTATTTTTGAGAGCCTGGTCAGATCATATTACTGAATTTTCTTCAACCTGACCCAATCCACATCCCAGGAGAAATAGAAAAAAAAAAAAACAGATGACAGAAAGAAGAAACAGACAGGAATTCACAGCAACACCAGGGGACAAAACTGCAACGTTTCCTCTCTAATTTCGCTGTTTCCTTACATTTTTTTCACGGCACATTAAAGACTTTTTTGCAATCCACTAACTGACCCTGCATTTTCATACTTAGTTGGTTGCATAGCCCCACTTATACTTGACAGCTGTTTGGTCGAGCAGGTTTGTCCACAGCTGATGAGGCCTGACTTCAGGTGGGTAGCTTTTCGCTTTCTTTTACGCCTTAATACCTCTGACTATCTACCTCCATTTGTTACTACTGGCGTAAGACTAATCACGTGATGCGTTGCTATGATGCTTGGGGTGTCCTGTGCGAGTGCTGCTTCACTACTTAGACCCCGTGTTACCATAAACATGACCTCGAGCCCGGAGGCTAATTGTCACAGCTGGATCTGTGTTAACCTCTAAAATGTAACGCGCAGAATGTTTGAGCTTTGTGCAAAGCAAAGCTAAAGCTGAACTAATGCAAAGACAGGCAAAAACCCTGTCTGGATTACGGTTTAATGAATTGTTGAAATGATAGCGGCAGTGCCCCTTGTTATGCGCACACACACACACACACACACACACACACACACACACACACACACACACACACACACACACACACACACACACACACACAAGCCTCTCCCACACATGAGCGAGGAGGAGATGGAGTTATCCATCCTTGCCTCAGGTATCAACAGGCCTCAGAGGATTGCTTGGTGTTTTTGAGTTTGGTTCAAAACATACAACAGCGCAGGCAGCGCACATCTCGCTGTGGTGTGATACATATGCAATTCTTGTGCGCTGTTTGGAAAACAACATTACAACTCTTGCTCCTCCCCCCCGCCCCCTTAACCTGTTACATTTTTCAGTTTACATGCTTTTTTCAATTTGTATCGAGCCTGAAATCCTTTTACTGCTGTTCTGGTCTTCCTCTGCTTGTGTTGACCCTTGATGATGATCCTACTGGTGGTGGAGTTTTGCGCTGGCAGGTGTTGCTGTTAGATTTTTAAGGAAAAGTTTAGAGGCTTGGCGAGGGGCTGCCATCCTGAGGTCAAAGGATGTTGACTGCTGCAGCGTCAACATGTTTGTGACAACAAATGCAGGACCGGTCGAGGACCAGGTGGCTTTAAGGTCAAAAGCATATAAGAGAATAGATAGAAACACACGCACGCTCAACTAAAAAAAACAAAACATTGTTGCTTGGTTGCGCACGTGCTCGCGTGTACGGGAACGTGCGGGTCTCCTCGGACGACACCTCTGGGATTTTGGCCAGACTTTCCTGTTTAATTCTCTGCAGCTGCACATCATTAAGGACGTCTCTCCCTGTGCGACGGTGTGACGTGAAGACACTAAATGTCCACTCGTCCCTCTTGAGATTGAACAATAAAACAAGAGGCACTTGAAGTGTTGTCTCTGAACATAAAAAGATGAAAACTGTGACAAAGTCAATTGGAAACATCTCAAGCCTTTTTATTTTACCCTCACATTACACCACGAGTGAAACTAAATAAGGTCCTCGACGGCAGTGCTACATGCAATTGCTAATGCTTGACTAATCACCTCAGTCGAGATTTCACAGTGTGAGACCTCACCTCTTAAAAACACACACAGACACACACACGCACATTAAATATGTGCGTCTTCACCTCCCAAACTTGCGGCGGTGTCTGCACACAAAGAGGCACCCACAGCAGGTGGTCTCCCCTTCCTATTGGTCTGAAACACCAACCAGCCTCGACAAGTTAACGCCAACTTTAGTCTGTATTCTTTATTCAGATGCAGCTTCCACAGCTGTCGTTGCTAATCTTCCTGAATTCATACATACAATACAAACATTACGCCAACATATAAACATGAATACATACATAGTACACAATACAAAAAGCGGAAAAAGAAACAAAAGTTCACAGAACCTACAAACACCATATCTACATCACTTCAATACAATTCGATCATCATTAACCTCAGAGTGAAGAGTAAAGTGTATAAGACCAAATAAAGTGCAGGAAAAAATTGAGTTATAAAACTGACAATACATAATAATTTCACAGTCTATGAGTACATGAAGCAAGGAGAATCATCCATATGGCTTGCATTCACTAGCATCTGTTTAAGTGATTTAAAAAAATAAATAAATCTATAACTACCCTTGACGCTTCTTATATTAATTGTTAAGGAGTTCCACTGACAGACGGCTCTGAAAATGACAGCTTTATAGAGTTGGTTTGGTTTGGGCTGTGATGGGCTGACCCTATGAATGAATTTTAAAGCCAGTTCACCTGAACTTCGGCTGGAAAGCAAACGAGTGGCTAAGACGCACCTGAGCTGAGCTGCATGACTTTACATGGTGAAAAAACAGGCACATCTCACCTCCACCAGTGGATATGACCGATTTAGAGGATCCATGTTTTGTTTTTGTTTTTTTAGTGATGTCAAGGTTATATCTCCTTCTCTCTGCTCCCAACTCCTTCACCTACAAGGCTCAGTCTGCTAATTACTAACCGTCTCTCCTCCGCTCTCCCCCATCCCCACCTTCCTATTGGACGGCCAGTAGAGGAGCCCACCTCTTGGCAAGGTTTGTCCCCTTTCTGTCTCCTTAGCCCACACTTTGAGCAAGGCAGCATTGTGTTGTCTCACTGCCTGCCCATCAGCATTTCATCCCCTTGTTTCCTTTGATATATACATGCCAGTGGGGTTGGAAGGTTACTGTGTAGTATTACTAATTATCCAATTTAGTATTTTCATTGGATCACTTACTCGGTGCTTACAGTGAAAAGTATCTTGTCGGAGGCATTCTGACAAATGTTTTACACTTTCAAAAGGATTTTCAAATATGCATATGAAGCATGTCTGTAAAATCCTGTTTTAGACCACTGTCAGATGGCTTCACTGAATGGCCTCTGTTGCGGATCACCTCAAAAAGAATGTGATTGTGCTTCCTGAAAAACGACAACATCCTCAGAAATCCAAAAGAAATGAGACAATGCAGCATTTACATATGGCCTAACCTATTAACAAAATATTACGAAGTGAATGAATGTGCAAATATTAACGGATTGCATTATCATGCATTACATAAGTAAATTAAGGAATCGCCCATGTCAACTTTTTTTAGTGACCACGTCTGAATACCACCACATTGCATGATGTAGTGGTGTCAGGAAGCAGACGTAACGCAAAGTATCACGTCGAAGGGAACAAACAAACAAACACACAGACAAACACACAAACAACAAATATCTTTGTGTTTGATATTAAATTCAACCTAAATTGTGTGAGTCCTTGCCTGTTACCCTGCACCCCAGCTGCCCATTCACCTCAATCCCTGCTGCTAGTTGCATGATTCATTGTCCTACACACGCACACAGACACAGACACAGACACAGACACACACACACACACACACACACACACACACACACACACACACACACACACACACACACAGGCAGATGCCTTGGAGGTATTGAGTGCCCACTCACCTGGATCTAAGTGCTCCCTGTGGAGTGTGGTGGCTAATGATGTGTCCTCAGCATGAGCTTTACTTACTTATTTACATCAACGCCTTCTAATAGTGTTGGGTTCACATTCCTCACAGGTTTGGCCATCAGTGGTTTGGGTTGGGGTTTTTAAACTGCAGCCACATCAAAGAGGCTGCCACGCTCATGACTGTACTTCAAACCTTTGCTTTCAAGCCTCGCGCCTCTTAATAGTTTTCGAATGAAAGGCACGGATCGGAATGACGAGGCCCTTCTTTTCACGGCTTGCTGTTCCCTTAACGTGTCGGCCGTCATTAAAAGGGACAAGCCGACAGTTTGGCTAATTTCACCTATTGCCACAATTGCTGTAGCCGTTCGAGTGGGTAGATTCCCTTTTAACGATCAGTGCCCGTTGTTTTGAGATGAGTGGGATCAGAGATACTTGAACTTGAACGTGAACTAAAGGGAGGTGAACGGCACAGGTCTCACTCAAAACCCATCCAATTACACAATCCGGTTGAGAAGTTGAGACCTGCCCAGTCAACATCCACCCACCCCCCCCCCCCCAAAAAAAAAAAAAGGGATTATGGCACCAGGCAAATTTCCCAACATGTTGAACTGTCCCTTTAAGGGCGCTTGTTTTGTTGCTCGCGGTCACAGTGTTGTGCCGGTCGAGAAGAGCCAACTAGCATTCAGCCTGTTTGTCAAGCCTTGCAGTGAAGGCTGTGATGTGCCTGACTACTAATGTCAGCCCTGCTGCCTAAGCAGCCTTCCCAAGGGGTCCAGCTGAGCCTCCGAATGTCTCCGCACACTTCTGTCTGCCCCTCCCCCCCCACCACCCACCCCACCACCCATATCCCTTCCTCCTATTTACACATGCACACACTCACCTACTGTATCTGCGCGCTTGTGTATGCGGTAGCGCTGAGGTTCTGGTGCGGTTACTTTGTGTCACTGATGACTTAATGAGGCGAATAAGAAGCTTTTAGAGTCAATGGAGGTGGATAATGCGGTCGAGGCTCCGTTCATGTGTGTGTGTGTGTGTGTGCGAGACGCACCAACCGGCGAACGACGTCGCTGTTTCCTTCCGCCCTGATGCACCTGAGTGAATCGGCTCCAGACTAATCTGTCAGCGGCTGGTGTGGCGCGATGAAGAAATTCATTGCAGTCATTTGCCGTCCGGGTCACTCGACCCAACTGATGCCGATTTGTTGTGTTTGACGTGTAGCGCCGATGACAATTTGATCAGTCTGTGCGAAAATGACAGCTTGTCAGATGCCCTGTCGATGCCAGGAAGCCGCTACTAAGCAATGCTAATCCTGTCTGAGTGTGTTTCGAGGTAATTACATGTTGCCTCGGAGGAGCGCGATCAACTCCGACACAGCGGTCAGCATGGTAACAGCTGCTGACACATGAGCGAGGAGTCTAAAGATCGATCTGTCGCTACAGCATAAAAATCAGATGATTTCAAATGAAAAAGAAATATCATAGTGGACTCTCAGCATGTTTCATTTCTCGAATGAATCTTTTACCACTTTTTGAAACAAATGTCAAGGTTATGGTGTCGAAATTGATTTTTTTTTAGTTGGGTAAGAAGTAAATGATTTGGAAAAGTGTTTTTTTTTTTGCCTTGACTTTAACTTTTGGGGCAGATTTATGCAGTTCTGTCATTTCTGTATCTGCGTTTTCATTACAGTTTTTCGCAAAATAAAAAAGACATTTCTAAAATTTCGACAAAGTCCAGTTGCGATTGGCAGGTGTTTCCGTTGAATGATGTGAAGCGCATAAGCCGCAATCCTCGTAAAATCTCGTCTCCCGCGAGAATTCTCGTAAAGTCTTGTACGTTACGTTTGCTTTTGTTTGTTTACGTTTGTTTGCTGTCAAGAATGTTTGCTATATTTTTCTCTTTGATTACCTAAACATTCCGTCTCCTCCTGTGTCCAAACATAACGTGCCATTTTCACTTGAAGTGAACTGGTCACGTGACCCGTACGTCATGTCCGATGACGTATAAATGCAAAAAATAGTATTTCCATGACCCTTTTGTGATATACCTTCATATCGATACGCCTGAACAACCACCTCGTAGCGTAAAAACCTTTTAGCGATATTTGAGACGATTTTTCTGAAGTTTCGGCATTTCCATGACCAGTTTTCTATTGAGATATTTAGGTTTTGCGCAATTCTAAGGGTAATGGAAACGCAAACCTGATCCGTGAACATTTTTGCCAGGGAGAAGTACATAAGCAGACTGTTTGTCGGCACTGTGATGGTATGAACAGGGGAACAGATGACAGCAGCCCACACAACCCCGCCCCTCCTCACGTCGTCCATCCCTCCTTCCCTCCTTCCCAACATCCCTTCCTCCCTCCTTCCCTCGCCACCTGGAGCCAGCGAGCCATGACACCAGAGGGAGGGAGGGAGCGATGATGAAGGAACTAGGGATTGGAGGGAGGAAGACGGAGGGAGGACCACAGAGGCTTGGATGGCGGAGAGGGGAAGGGAAGAGAAGGAGAAGGAGAAGAAGGGAGAAGAAAAAGACGAGACAAGGCGATGAATAACACATTTATTCTGATTATCTGGTGAAGTGATGTGGCCATCATCATACCACGTTCATACATCACTTGTATTTAACAGGTGAGAGTTATATAAAGAAATGCAAAAATTGACCTTATATTTATCCACAGTCTTTATGATGTTAAGAGAGCCACCAGACACAATACAGTCCAAGGCCCGTTAGCTTGAAACCTTTAGGGAAAGTTGGGAAATTAACCAAAAATATATTCCCACACCATTCTGAGTGGAACCTTTCACTATAACCACATTCTTCTCTTCATTTGTTCTAGCCAAATGAATTTTTTTTGTCAGTAGGTCATCAGGGTTGCCTCTGGTGCACTTTTGCCATTGTACTCATGACAGATGCTGCAACACTCCATTGACAGAGAATGGCAGGGAGGACCATTTCACGCCTCTGGGCAACAGAGAAAAGAGTTCGCCGTGGACCGTCGTAAGATTTATCATCGCAGTGTCCCGATGATTATTTGCTGACGGTGTGGACAGTTGACGCAGTAATGCGTCGCTCCATTCGTGTTTTAGCCGAGAATTTCTGCCATCACTTAGTTTCCTAAAATGTGTTATTGACTGCGCACAATGCACAAACAGAATACATAAACAGAACTGTGTGTGTGTGTGTGTGTGTGTGTGTGAGAGAGAGAGAGTGTGTGTGCGCGCACACGCTTGTGTGTCCCTGTGTGTTTTTTTGTGTGGGCACGGCGGTCCCCTGGAGAGCTCATTTTGTCGTCTTCTCGCTTGATTTACCTTCCTTTTCTTCTGCTGTTTATTACCAGTCATTACAAGCTGTTTGGAAACCTAATAGGACACACTGACAAATAGACTGGGAGAGATCCAACCAGGACAGGGATAGGGACACAAAATAGCGTGTGTGTGTGTGTGTGTGTGTGTGTGTGTGTGTGTGTGTGTGTGTGTGTGTGTGTGTGTGTGTGTTGTGTGTGTGTGAGAGAGAGAGATCGAGAGAGGGATAGAGGGGGGTTGTTTGTGATGCTTGACGTTTGCCGGCGAGAGTGTTTGCATTAACGCTACATCAGCTACCTTAATGGCAGAAATTGTCTACTTTGTCTGAGTGATATCTTTGTTAAACCTGCGTATACGTGTGTGTCTCAGCGTGGCCAAAGACAGACGCATATACCATACTGTTTCTCCAGCCGCCGCCCCCCCCACCCCCTCCCCCACCCCTCGCTCACTCTCTCCACCAGCCTGTCCAGGTGTGGCTGCACCAGCTGCTAAAGAGAACGGGACAATTACAAACACACACACGCACACAGACACACTTGCTCGCGTACACACTTCCGCTCCGTCTCTGCCGCCTAATTGTCACAAGACAAACAAGGCGCTTTGCCTTTATGCGCTTCATAAACAGGGGCAAAGCAACAATTAACTCCCTGCTTAATTCACTAACTATTCTGAATTCATTTTCTCCTGTGACAGGCACATCTGTCACAGCTGCTAGCGAGTGGGGCTCGACGTGTTTGTGTGTAGGCAGCAGCGGCAGCAGTAGTAGTAGCAGGGTTTATGCCTGGCAAGCCAATCAGACTGGCGGTATAACGGGTGTTAATGTCGATGTTCCGCAATGTCAAGACGCGTTAACGCGTTGTCCTTTTTCCTAAAATGAGGATGCATGTATGTATAAAACTGAGACATCAGTACTCCCCAAAAGTATCATGATGGTGGAGTTTTGGGGAAAAAATAGTTTTGGACATCCTTAACATTTTAAACAATCCCAATTATTGTCATTAAATATTTGTATTTGAGAATTTCAAAAGGCTTTGCTGCATCAGAGGCCCAGAAAAATGGAAATTATTGTGTCATTCAATGTTAATAAGACAAAATAAGAAAGCTAAATTCTTGTAGTTCTCGGTTCTTGTACTCTTGATGTGTTGCAAAGGACGTCACCTTGCTGAAAGATCCATTGGAGCTGGATGGAACCGTGCACTCGCAGCATGCAGGTGAAGGTTGGAGAATGAAGACTGATTATTAGCCATAATCCAAAGCCGATACCAAGCATCACAAATGTGTGCATGTGAATATTATTTTTATCCTTTCATTTTTGGGCTTTTTCCTTCAGAGATGGCAACACAGTCAATCTATCAATCTGCCCCCATCTATCTCCACTATCCTCTGCATCTTCTTCTCCTTCCACCGCATCCATAAATCTCCTCTTTGCTCTTCCTCTTGACCTCCTTGCTGCCACTTCCCTCCTCCACTGATCTTCACTCTCCCTCTCCTCTGTGCATGTCCAAACCATCTCAGTCTGGCCTCTCCACCTTTATCCCCAAAACATCTAACATGCGCTGGCCCTCTGATGTGCTCACTCCTGATCCCGTCCATCCCTGGTCACTCCCAAAGAGAAGCTCAACGTTTTTAATCTCTACAACCTCCTGCTCCGCCTCCTGTTTTTCCTGAGTGCCACTGACTCTGAGGCCGATCTCCCCCCCCACACACAGTTTTGTACTCCTCATTCTCGCTTGGCACTCCTTCAGCGCACATCACATCTGAGACGCCTCTCCACCCGCGTCTGCACGCTTGCACACCATTGCGATGACCCATCAAATGCATTAAATTTCACGCTGACGGGCGGCAGACGACGTGAGAGCAATGGCAGGACTCTAGGGGGCGCTAGCATTGGGAGACTGAGAAGCGGGGTGAAATGCAGAGAGGGTGGATGTGCAGATGGGTGGAGCTGGAGGAATAAAGCGAGCTGGATGGAGACGGTGTCATAAGAGCGGGAAAGAGACAAACGGGATGAGGGGGATTTCAGACAGATTTTGGCTCTCGCTCCGTCCTCTTGCAGAGCAGCTGGACTTCATTAGAGGCTGGTGTTAATTACTGGGACTGGACACACGCACACGCGCACACGCACACACACACACACACACACCAATGGACGTGTACAGAGACGTCCACACTTAGACAGCCAGCCTGTGATTCAGGGTCACCTTGCTAGCCATGTTTGAACCAGCTGAGAGAGGGGAAGGTGGTGCCAGACGGACGGACGGACGGACGGACGGACAAACACAGAGTGTCACTCCACTGTGGGAGTGTTTTATGTTATTAATGGCGTTGCGAACAGCTGCAAATTGATGTGCAAAGTGGCAGCGTCGTTCGCTCGGTCCAACCACGGTCCAATTCATTTTCTCTCCCTGCGTGTTTGTGCTTTTCTCAATGTTATTCCTAATGCAGTGATACAAACAGCAGCTCAAGTGCATCGTGTATGAGGCATATAAACGACCAGTCAAAAGTTTGGACACCTTCGTGCACAAGGTTTTTCTCTTTATCTCGACTACTTTCGACATTGTAGATACATACATATTTAGTACATAGTTCCATATGTGCCCATTAATCGTTTTGATACGTTCAGTGAGAATCTGCAATATAAGTCATCCTGCAAATGAGAGGAAAACCATGAAATGAGAAGAGGGTCCAAACTCTTGCCTGGTTGTGTAGACGACTGGCAAGAGCGTTTACTTTTGCTGCTCTATTGTCAGAATGCTGATGTGCATATGAGGCATATCTAAAGTAAGAGGTTTTTCCACCGCTTTGGATGCAGTGTATATGTCTCTGACAGTATGGCGCTGAATTCACGGGTCTCGCACACACTTTTTGTGAGACTGCGCTCTTTGTCAGAGTTAAATGCATCTTTTGACTGAAAAACAATGATCTTGTGCTGGATTGTTGATGGGTAATACTTGGAGACAGGCGTCACCTACCACCACAGAACGGACTGCAGTCTTCAGAGGATTGTTTGACAATTCAACTTAAATCAATTCACACAGTCCACAGATGAGTTAAACTCTAAAACAGGAGGTGACTGAAGCTTTTAGATTTGGATTTGCTAAGAATCAAACAGGTGCCGGATCTGTGTGCTGCACCAAATTTAAGAAACAGGTGTGTGCTTTTGAAAATGTGTTGTATAGAGAAGAGAGTGCTATCAAAGCGCAGTTATAGATCAAGCTTTCGTTCTCAGTATGGAAAGTGCACGATAATCATCAGCTTACCAATTAGGTGAGGGAACAGAAGACTTAACATATTAGCAAATAACTGATTACCTCTGGCTGCAAAACAAAACAAAAGACCATGTTTGCTTTGGTTGGTGGCCTTGAATGAAAACCATGACAAATAACGACGGAGCATTTGAAACAACAGCGAGCTGCTAATTGATTTAGTAGCTTGCAGAATCATGTTGGAGTTGCACAGGAGAGGGAGAGAGAGGCAAAAAAAAAAAGAATCCTTCCCGGAGAGAAGGAGAAGATTGTTTTAAGACAGGCAACAACACAGCGTGAGGCGGGATGCAAAAGCCAAGCTGGGAGAGGTTGAAGGGTTTTCTTTGGCTCTTAATTACACAGCAGACGACAGGAGAAGGCAGGAGTGAGAGCGCGGCAGACAGGAAGGTTGAAACAACAGTATACACTGTCGCTCTTATCTTTCGTCTCTAAACAGATGTCGGCCCGGCTGTTCTCTTTATTGCGGTACAAAGGCCTTCTGACAAAAACACGCGCAGGCATGCGCACACTTCATTCCGGGCAAATCAATGCATTCTGCTATCTGTAATTTCCCTGGGTGCCTCGCCGTCTCCCCGTTGGGTGAGCAAGGTGACAGCAAGGGAGGAGAGGAGCTCTTACGTTCTTGCCCTCCTGTTTCATAGACTGTGTTTGCTTCCTTTCCTCTCCTTTATTGATCTTTGCTTAGATTATGGCAGCGGAGGCTGCACACTCTCATGTTCTGCCATACTGCATGCGTGTTGAGCACAAGAACCTGTGGTGCTCTTAGAGGAGTGTGCCATTAGCAATGCGGTTGTTATGGTGTGTGTTTTGTCTTTTTGTATGGCTCCTAATCCTCAACGTGGTTACAGAGTTAAAGCTGCTATCAGGCTCTATTTTGCTTTAGCACTTTATTCTAGACACAGAGGCGGTACAGTACATAGAGCAATATAAGCACAAAACACAGATACACAAGATGTGTATATTTACTTGCTGTATAAGCTAAAATGGCAATGATTCCAAAGCCTTGAGGTGAACCTAACCGTACTTCACATTCACTCATTTTGGAAACTTCCGCATCATCCTGCGAGGCGGAATTGTGCACTTGCATATTTTCACCACCATTGTGCACAAGCCCATCCGTCTCCCCCTCCGTCCAAACATAATGCGCCATTTTCACTCGAAGTGAACTGGTCATGTGACCCCCTGTAAATGCAAATGCACGTTTGACACTTTTACGATATTTCTCTATATCGATACGTCTGAAAACCCCACCTCATGAGAGCATCAAAACCTTTCGGCGATATTTAAGAGGTTTTTCGAAGTTTGCTCTTTTCCATTACCAGTTCTTATTGCGATATTCAGCTTTTGCGCAATTCTAGGGGTAATGGAAACGCAGCTACTAAGTGGAGGAGGAAAGCGATGGAGGGTGTTCTCCCCACCGCCGCCGTATGCAAATCATTCAAATTGCGCCCACCGTGCAGCCAGGAAAACTTCATTCCCTTTTTCTTTCCCCAATTTGCCTTCCTGCTGCCCCCGACTTCTCTGATCCCCGCCGCTCTCCTCGACCCCTCGCACGCCCACGTGGTCGCGGCCGCGGTCGTCTCGCTCTCCCCCCCCCCCCCCCGTCCCTCTCCGCCGTCGCGTCTCCCCTCTTTTCTCCTGGACGAGCGGCGCTCATTTGTTAGAGAGCCAACCTGCTAATGGTGGATGGCAGGAAACACAACTGGCCTTGCCAAATACACAAGCATACACACATGCGCGCTCGCGCACACACGCGCACCATTTCTACGCACCAGCATGGACATCCATCTGGAAATGTCTCATTCTGAGACATTATACACAAACGCACACACACGCACACACACACAGGTAGAGGGACACACATGGCCACACACCAGTGCATAGGTACACAGCGCACTCGCACTAATGTATTCACATAACACTTTGTGCGCTCCCTGCTGCATTGCTCCTGGTGCTGGGCTCCCCTCTGCTCCCGCTGCTGCGCCTCCTCCCCCTCCCTCCCTCACCCGCCCTCCCACCACCGCCACCACCACCACCTCCTCCTTCTCCTTCTCCCAGTACATCTGGCACGCTCAGCTGCCGAGGAGCGCCGTAATTATCCCGCCGGAGACGCACGCGCGCACGCAGACGCGCACACACTGGGCGGCGGAGGCTCATACGTGCTTGTCTTCGGCGATCCGCGCCGCTCCCTGCTGCTCTCCGTCACTACCGGGGCTTCATTAGAGTGTGCGGGAGGGTTCGTGTGTGTGTGTGTGTTGATGCATAGCACTTTTGGATGCTATCCAGATGTTTTTTTTCTTCTCTCTCTCTCTCTCTTTTTTCTTTATAGTTGAGGAGACAGGCGTGTCCTAGATGCAGCTGCCCTTCTCCCGTACACTCTCGCGGCTCCAATCGCTTGCCCGTCTCGCATGTAATCTACCTCCTTGATCGCGCCCTCCTCCCCCGCTGCTCACATCAGTGTCCGGTCTAATTTAGCCATCACGCAGAAGACGGCAGCGGGCGGCGGCGGCGGGCGGCGACGGAGGTGGCGTCGCGTCGAGCTCGGTCGATGCTCGAGCCCCCGTTTGTTACCACGCGGGGGGGAGGGGGAGGGGTGAAGAAAAATAAAATAAATTGAATTGTTGGGCGGCGGAAAAAACCTTTTTGAAGCGGGAGCGTTTTCATCAACGGCGGCGTCAATGAAGACAACGCAACTCGTCTTCCTCTGCTAGTTTATTTAGCGGGAAGAATGGGGTAAAGATCAGCCCTGCGATGAGGTGAACACGTTAATATAAGTCACATGTAAAAAAAAAAAAAAGAAATCAAATAAAAAATTCCCCCGTCACTCTTTGTCTCGCTGTCGCGCTAATTGCAGAGTGGTTTTCGCCCGTCTGGTGTCACATGGTAATTACTGGTCTGTACAGGTGAAGGAGAGGCTGAGGTCAGACTGTTCCGGTGAGGGTGGGTGGCCGTGTCAGTTTGCGCACATGTGAGTGTGTGCGCGTGTGCGCGCGCGCGCGCGTGTGTGTGTGTGTGTGAGAGAGGGAGCGAGAGAGAGAGAGAAAAAAAAAAAACAAGAGAGCAAGCGACAAAGGGGGAGAATGTGACTGCGACGGCGCCGTGATTGGCAGTAATTGTGCGTGCACGTGTGCAGCGTGACTGGCACCCGGAGGTGTGCACCATTTCCGTCCTCCGCCGCCCGCTCAGAGTGGTTTGATTCCCGGTGCGCCACTTTGTGTCAGACGAACCGCCGGGCTTTGTGCGGGAAAAAGTTTGCGGCGACCGCTTTCACCTCTCGCAGGAGGGGTGGAATAAATCAGCACGCCGACGGATGATGAGCGCGGCGGCGGCGGCGTCAGCGGCGGCGACGGCGAGCTCTGATTCCGTGATACAGGTCGAAGCCAAGCGTTTTTACTCGTTTTTTTTTTTTTCATTTTGCGCTTTTTCGTTCTTTTTACAGCCTTAGTGGCTCCTGCGACATCGTACGGCCCAATACAGTGACCATCCTCATTGGAATAGATTGCTCTCCTGTTTGCTTATTAAGTCATTAGAATTACTTATTGGGATTTCCCCCCCCCCCTTTTGTTCTTTCACCATAAGACCAAAGGGCTGACATTGATATCGTAACTTTCAGAGTTTCTCCCAGATGAAGCTGATGTGACCAATTCAATATCATTTTTATTTTAATGCTGCAACTTACAGCTTTAAGTCTCTACAAAATCTTGAGCCCCAAGGTTTTTCCCGCTCTCTTTTCCCAACCGTGCATCGGCTAACAATCAAGTGTTGTTTTCCTCCGTCAGAAGAGAATTTGTGGCATCCTTGATTCAATTTTTTCGCCGCATACTTTTTCTTTCAAACGTCCCCCGCTGATTAAACCCCACTTCATTTGAATTTGGTCACAAACCTATGAAGACAAAACCCTTTGACCCAGTGGTGTGAATTCCCCACTCACGTAATGGGAAGCTGTGGGACCGGCTGAGGCAACACTGGGTCCGGCTGCCATCAGTCCTTTTGCTCTTGAATGTTCTCCCTTAATCTCTGCCGCTTCCCTGTCCTGCACTCCATCATGGCGTTCCTCCCTCATCCTCATCCTCTCTCCCGGTGCCTCCTCTCTCTCTCCATTGTCTGTCCACTTCCCCCACGGTAGCCGCTGCCCCATGAGATCCCTGGTCTCCCCCCCCCGCCTCCCCCCCACACCCCCTCACGCACAGACAGGCGTACCGACCCAGCGCCGGCGGCCGAGCTAGAAGTGTAATTTCCCCAGTGCTCTGCCTAACCTGGAATATCTGACATGGCGACACTAGCAAAGAAAGCCTGTGTGTGTGTGTGTGTGTGTGTGTGTGTGTGTGTGTCTGGTGTAGGAAAGATATTTTTTTTGTTTTGTTTTGACTTTGTGAGCTTTTCAGTACTGTACTCCGCTTCCATGGGGTGGAAGAAGACCAGTCAGACGGGGTTTAAATCACCAATAACAGGAACTAGCTTTTGTCTCCTCCACTGTTTGCGCAGTCTGGCAAAATCTTCCCAGATGCTTTTTGCCTGAAATCTTTACAAAGCCACCAGTGAAATCAGAATTAAAGAGCAAAACACACACATATATAAAGTATATGTATCTTTGTATGTATATATACATACATATACTGTATATGCATCTATGTGTGTGTATATACTAGTATATGTCAGTGTGTATATGTGTATAAAATGTGTATTAAGTGTTGTTAAGTGTGTGTGTGTGTAGGCAGGAACCAAATAGGTTCCTTACTTCAAACTATCTGTTCTCTATTTTGTAATGTACTTATTTTTTTTTTATCTTATTGAATTTTACCATATTAAAACACAAAGCAGGAGTAGCACCTCCAATTTCACCGTCTGCTCTTTTTACAATGACAATAAAAGCTTCTGATTCCAATTCTGATTCTGAACCAGAAGATGAAGATAATGAGGATTATTTGGTGATCTTAACTCAGACTGTCAATCAGTCGGTCAATTTACATTTTGCCTGAAGCCGCTGTTTCCCGTTCCCCCTTTTCATCAACTTGTAAACTGTCGCGTCTGTCTGTCTGCTAGCCGGTGAGTAAAGGCGGCAGAAACCTCCAGCCTCCTGACTAAAGTTTGGACAAATGGTTGTCAGATCGATAGCTTCCCACCAGCAATATTTGCTATCAATGCATGTCCTCCTCATTACCGCAGCAGGCTGCCCTCTCCATGGACCTGAATAATTCATACACACAAACAGGCACAAATGTGCAGCTCCCCTCACTCACACTCACAAACACACACAGCATACTGCATCAGAGGAAGGAACTGTCCTTTCGCCGTCTCCCTGCCTCCAAACTTTCCCTCCTCCTCTGCTGTCTGTTCGTTTCTTCCCCTCCGCTCCTCCCTTGCTTTTTTAAGCCCAGAGTGGAGGACAAGTTTTCTCCCTCCTCTCTCCTGTTTTTTTTTTTTTTTTTTTTTCAACCTCTAATTCATCCAGATGCTCACCTTTATACTTGCTTGGCTCAGCACACCTGCCTGCATCAGGTTAGTTTCTAATAATAACACCTGGTCCAAAGCATTATTTTTTTTTCACGGAAAGCAATTTGTTCTGAATTCAGCTGGAATTTACTTTGCAGTCATTATTTAGCAATTGGTCACAGTTTGTATTATGTTTTTGTTTGTATCTCAATTGAAAACATAAACACACACATACAGAGTTCCTTTAACGCTCCGCAATGGGAATTAGCTTAAATTAGCTTAAGGGAGCTTCAGCTAATTTTTATTTGGACTCCCAGTCTGTCGTTTAACACTCTGTGGCTATGACCAAGCAAATATGACCTGCTGTCCACCTCCAGCTTTCTATCTTGCAGGCTTGTAATAGCAGCACTAATTGTCGTCTCCAATAATAATGGCCATAAAGTTTAATAGCCTGGTGTTGTAACCACTTAATGTGTCTGCTAATGGGTTCTGGTGACGCCACGGAAGCCTGGCGTGTGTGTGTGCGCGAGCGTGCGTGCGCGTGTATGTGTGTTTGCAAGTAAATTAATAAATATAAGAGTCAGTCTGTGTCTGCACACGAGTTAGATTACATGATATTCTGGAATAAAAGTGAGGCATGATGTCATTGTAATTAGAACAGAATCTCTCACTGTGTGATGATTTTTCTTTCAGTGTTCAGTAATTTGTACCAGTTGTGAACCATATGTGTCGTTGCTATGGCAAAGTGTTTTTTTTTGGGGGGGGGGGGCTGAGGTGCACTGCAAGTTCTGCATCTTTTGTGTGTGCGGCAGCATCAAGGTCCAACTCTGGTCTGAATACAGATGACGCATCCGCACGTTTGCATGTACGTATTTTTGTGTGTGTTCCAGTGGAAAGCAGGGCGGGGAGGAAGTGGGGGGGTGCAACGTGTCCTGAGGCGTTTAGTCCTTAGCGGTTGGCTAACGGGGCGCACAGCGACCCTCGGGGCAAAGCCCTGATCGATGTGGTACGTGGGTGTAGCTGTGTGTGCGCGCTTAGCCGTGTTCATGGAAGAGAAAACTGCATACGAGGTTGAGTGTGTGCGGCGGTTAGCTCGTTAGCAGGGAGCAGGGGCAGAGTCCGGGGATCCTTGCATTCCCTGCCCAGGGACGCGAGCAGGTCCCAGCACCTGGACCCCCCCCGACCCGCTCAGGCAACGCGCGGCGAGAACACATGCAGATGCAGCGTCCGGACGATGCACGACTCGCCTCCGTTCTCCGTCTTTTTTCTCGTTTCTCTCGCACCTTCCCTGACAGACACACACACACACGCAGGGGCGCACGCACAAACTTCCACACCACGCATACAGATGGAGTGTACACAGCGGTCCCAGTGCTCTGCAGCAGCGCTAAGCCTAATGTAAAGACATGGCCTGGAACGCAAACACACTCTCTGCAGACGACAGTGTTTCCAGGAGCTCTCGATGTTCAGAATATTAAAAAAAAAAAAAAAAGAGAGAGAAAACAACCAACAAGCCACCTGAACAATTCACAGACAGAAACATTTTACCTTTTAATGTTGCCGTTGTTTTTTGATTTAAATTTGTTTATGTTTGACAGCTGCGGGAATTTTTACTTTGTTGTTTTGTTATGATTTTGCAAAAAGACGAAATGCATTCGCATCAGAGTTGCTGTGTGTGTGTGTGTGTGTGTGTGTGTGTGTGTGTGTGTGTGTGTGTGTGTGTGTGTGTGTGTGTGTGTTTGTGTGTGTGTGTGTGTGTGTGTGTGTGTGGTTGATCTCACTAGATTGACCATGAATGTGTCGATGACAAAGAGCGATGAGTGCAAGGAGCAGCGTGCACGGGGTGCGCGCGCGTTGTTCCGCCTTGACGTTTTCGGGCTTAAAGAGTGTGAAAGTGGCCGATCTCGTTGTCAAGGACACCTTTAATTACAACAGCGTGGGGTCCTGTGTGTCTCTGTGTGCGCGCGCACGTCTGTGTGTGTGTGTGTGTGTGTGTTTGTGTGTGTGTGTGCGCGCGCGCGCCTGCGCACATGTTCCACAGATGAAGTGGATTTTATAGGAACATCAACTTTTTGACACAAATGCTTTTAGTTGATATGGAAAATATGACACGACATTGAATACAAGACCAATGATGAGAAGGAGGAGAAGATGAAAATCATTTCAAACGGCAGTGAAACCCTGATGGAATATGTGTGGACCCATGTATTATATTTGGATGCATTTCTCTTTCGTCTGCACTTTAGTCCCAATGACTTCCTCGGCCCCGTCCTTTCATTTATTTTGTTTGCCTTCTCTGAGCTCCACCTCTCTCTCTCCCCCCCCCCCCCTTCCTTTCCTCCCCTCCTCCCCTCCCCCTCTCCCTATCTTTGCCCAGCAGGAGAGACCGTAGGTTGGTGGGGGGGTTATAAGTTGGCAGTCCTGCCGCTGAAAGGGTGGACACCCACAGGGACCCTCACAGCACCACACCGACACGCACGCACACACACACGCACACGCGAATACACACACACACACACACACACACACACACACACACACACGCACACACGCTGAGTCCATACCCAGGGCCAGAGCCCAGGGAGTGTGTGCATGGAGCAGCTGGGAGGCCAGAGGACTGTTACTGTAGTTCTTTGTTTAGTCCTGGCTCAGCTCCATCAGACCCCTCTCTCCCTCTCTCCCTCTCTCCCTCTCTTTCTCCGTGTTATTTCTCTGCCTCTGTCCAGCGCGTTTCACCTTTTGTCAAATCAATACATGGCTTATGACAAACTATTTCCATGTTGGCTGGCCACTCTGTTAATTAAAGTGGACATTGTAATGGACATAATAAAAATTGGAACGTTCTTTGAAAAGCTCGGGATGTCTCTACAGTAGGTGGGACGTGCAGTTGGCGTGTTGGCATGTTAGCATTAATCCTGACAAAAGCAAAGCAAAGCAAAGCAAAGCACAAAATGAAGCTCCCCGGCAAGCACAACCGCCTTAATGTTACATGTGATCAGAAGTGGCATTGCACATATTTTCCGTGCAGAGAGAGAGGAGACAGAGTAAAGACAAAATGTGGGAGTTCACGAGACAGACAGACAGACAGACAGACAGACAGACAGACAGAGGCGTGTTCTGCTCAGCACAGTCAGAGCAGTGTTTGGGACACGGCAGACAACAAACTGCCTCCTGTCTTGATGCCTCTGTTCTGACTCCCTCACACGCTGTGAGTGTGTCTGGGTTGTTTTTATATATATTTATAGATATATATATTTTTTATATATTTTTTTCATTTTAATACCGTCTTGTCCATGTCACCCGGTTGTCTCACTGCTCTGCAACGCGCAGCACACATTCGCGATGCGGCGCGTGCATATCTGTGCCTTGTGTGGGTTTTTTTTTTCTTTCTGTGTGTCACGCCGCTTTCTGAAGTGAGGGGATGAAAGAAAGCATCTTCTGTCGCCACGGCGATCAGGCTAATTACAGCAGCTTAAGTGCTTTACCCACGGTCATCACACACTGTCAAAATACACCACTGAGCACTCGAGCATGTGTGTTTTAATTCTTAAAGACCGTGAAGGCTTTTAAACGGCTCAGTCCTTCACTCCTTGGTGCCCCGTGTGAGACTGTGTGTGTGTGTGTGTGTGTGTGCGTGTGCGTGCGCGCGTATTTGTGCACATTTCCGTCATCTTTGTGAAAGTTCTGGAGGCATTACATGAATTTCTGTTTCCCGTCTCTTTTATCTTTTATTGTTTTCCTTTTTCTTTTCCTGAATTGTCGTCGCAATGCCTTTTGTATGGGAGAGGAGAAAGAAATTAAGATGGAATTTTTTTTTCAAGTCTCCAAATTGAGAATAAAGTTGAAATACCAAGATTAAAGTCAAAATTTCGAGAATAAAGTTGCCGTAAAAAAAGACAAAAATTTGTGAATAGAATTAATGTCAATGTGAAGTAAGTCAAAATGTCCTGATTACTGTGGGTTAACCTTGTGGGATACACCTGTTTTCGGCAGTTCACTTTTAACTGTGGATAACTGGGTTAATCCACCATCCATCCAGTCTACTTGCCAAATTCCACCTTTTTTGCATCAAATTCATTCATGCAATTTCTACTTAATTCACAAAAATGTGTATTTTTTAACGTCGACGTTATTCACAAAATTTCAACTTTATTCGCGAAATAACAACTTAAAACTCGAAATGAAAACCTAAATAAAAATCTCCTTCCTGTAATATTTTTTCGTCTTCGCGTGGCCCTAATCCTCTTTTGTACTTTTGCTACGACGCAACCCGACGCAGACTTGGGGCTCTTATTTTGAAAGAGTTAACAGAACGGACGTTGACCACCTGAAGTTTGTGTGTCCGTGTTGGCGGTAATGCGCTCCTCTGTGAGTGGATAAATTAATTACACTGGGAGCGTGTGTGTGTGTGTGTGTGTGTGTGTGTGTGTGTGTGTATACCTGCCTACCAGGAGTTTTTTGGGGGGGGTGTTGCATGGTGCTTGTGGAGCCCTAATGGAGTGTGGAGTGTGTGTTTACGTGCTCCCATGCCGCTGTTTAACGCTTAGCGAGCTGGAACTAATTTACTAATTGAGTTTTGAGTTGGTGAGAAACGACAGTAAGAGAGAGACAGAAAGAGAGAGAGGGAGAGAGACGAGGGAGAGAGGGACGAAGAGATCCACCAGGGGCTTCAGCGGAAACTCATGTTTCTTGAGAGAAGTGCAGGGAGGACAGAAATGTGATTTTGCTTTTTTTTTTTGCTTTTTTTTTTTTTTTTAAGTTGCCTAAGTGATGTTGGTGTGGCTCAGTGTCTCTTTCTCAAACACACACAAGTCCTCCACGCCCCTGCTTACTGTGTGTGTCTATGAGAGAGAGAAAGAGAGAGAGAGTGTTGAGTTGCTGACAGGCAGCTGTGAAAGCCTGCTGGTAGATTATAAAGAAGTCTGGCATCTCCCGTAATGCACTTCAGCCTCGGCTCCCCCGTAAAGGAGCTGGAGCGGTAGGTAGGGCACGTCGGCCGAGAACCAAGAGACTTATGAGGAGAAATTAAAGACGAATAAAAGTTTTTACCTTTTGCCCACCAACAATTAAAGAAGCGCTGCTACATTCTCGGCGGGTTTGCGGTGTTGAACGAGGGCTGCTGCGTTCACTCGGGGAGGGTGATGGAGGAACAGGGTGGGGGCATCTCGGGCTGTGTCATTATGGGAGTCTTGTCAGTGCCAGCTGCCTCTTCTCCAAATTTTCCCATTATCCCTCTGGGGCGCCAACTGTAGATTTCTCCACAGGTGGCTTTGTAACTAAAGAACATAAATGTCCTGCTATTTTTGTACGCGGATGACACCTTTGTCTTGTTTCTGACCAAACAGCAATTTTAGCAAAGAAATATCAAACTGAGCAAGATTTATTTTTCTTTCACTGCGCAGTTATATTCACACGTTTTGATTATCTGTTCTATTGATTGCATATTTTATTATTATAACGTTATTATAACGTCACATGATTTTTTTTTTTTTTATGTGTGTATGATCTTTTGGGAGCCACGTGTGGCATTGACCCGTTGGGAACATGACTGCCCTCTTTAAATCCTCCTCAATCGTTCTATTTTGACTAGTATTATAGAGAAATAATTTTCATTTTAACCGGACAAAATACTTTTTATTCTGCATCTCCACATTAAAGCATCTTGCTGAGCCTCGGTAACTAGGTGAGCATGGTAGAGTGATTTTTTTTTGTTTTGTTCATGATAAATCTTCCTATTTTTTCCTTCTTGATCTGTTTTTGTCTTCATCCCCCCAGTTGTCCCTCCACACCCCCCACCCTTCAGTGGTCTTCCTCCTCCTCCTCCTCCTCCTCTTCTTCCTCTCCTCATTTCTGCTCCCCGGCCTCCTTCCATCCTTCTCTCCCACCCAGAGAGAGTAAATCCCTCCTTTCCTAGGTAGGAGTGTATGGAGGAGAGGTGCGGCTTAGATCTGGACCCCCCACCCCGACCCGTCCCTTCATCAGGCCCCCCTACTAAGCCCCCCCGTCCCCCCGTACCTCATCCGTCTTCTATCTATTCTCTTGTTTCATTATGGTTTTATGATTTCCTTTCCTCTTTACACCACCTCCTCTCGTCCTTTCCTATTACCATTGCATTTACATGTAAATGTTTGCACTGTGCAGATGTCCATACCGAGGACAACCTGCAGCATTTTCGCTACAGTCATCCTTAAATTATGCATTGCCTGTCACTCATGCCACACTCACACTCACACACACACACACACACACACCAAATCTAAGCATGTTATTGAGTCATAAGAGAAGTGACTTATCCTTTGCTCTCCTCTGTAGCAGCGTTTCCATTACACCCAGAATTGAGCAAAACCTAAATATCGCAATTAAAAAACAAACTGGTAATGAAAAAAACTTCAAAAAACCTCTCAAATATCGCTAAAAGGTTTTCACGCTCTCATGAGGTGGTTTATCAGACGTACCGATATAAAGGTATATCGTAACAGTGTCAGTTAACAATTAAGGGTCACCGGATGCAATGTATGGGGTCACGTGACCAGTTCACTTTAAGCAAAAATGGCGCCTTATGTTTGGACGGAGGAGGAGACGGAATATTTTTTACAAGTGATCAATGAGAGAAATATACAAACAAACGTAAGCAAACAAAGGCAAGCGCAATTCTCGTGAATCGCGCGGGACGAGATGTTGCGAGAATTACGTCCCGCGAGAATCATGCAAACTCTTGCGGGACGTCATTTTTGCGGGTGTTTCCATTCGAAACGCCTGCAAATCGCAATTGTACTTTGTCGAAATTTTAGAAATATCGCTTTCATTTTGCGAACAACTGCAATGGAAAACGCAGCCACTGTATTTTCATTCCGCCCTCATAGCTCTGAAAATGAATTCAGGATCCATCTGTTTGATTCCCGCTCTGTCATTAACTGGCCCAGGTTCGACCCTACTCTCTGTGCACCGTTCCCTCTCCGCATCTGCAACTTTCCTCACTTTTTTTTCACGGTTTGAGGCCGATCGGGCGCAGCCGTACGCTAACTGCACCCGCTGCATGGTCTGCGCTCGCTCCTCTCTCCCGCCCACACCCGCCCGTTTCTGCACTTTTGTTTGAGTGGGGTGGGTGACAAGTCTTCCAGTCATTAGGATGTCTTCCCCGTGTTGTTTAGCCATTCCTTTTATACCTCCCCCGGTGTGTTTTCTCTTTGGGGCCTTATACCTGCCACAATCCCCATTTCTCTTGTTTGAGGGAGAAAAACAGGGATTCGGATGAAAAGGAAGCAGTTGTGCTGCCCACTGTGAGCTCACACCATTATAAGTTGGTAACCGGCTCCCTGCCATCCCTGTGCATCACCTCTTTGCACGCTATTTTGTGTAAGTCTGCGGAGCGCCGTCGGTGAAGAAGTCGTAATGTACTCCTCAGACTTCCTCGTAAGGATGCTCCACAATGACGACTGCGCTGGCGCTCATTGCAGTCATAGCTTAAAACGCGCGCACAATCACGCCACTGGTATTTTTTCAAGAGCATTCTGCCTCTTGCAACACCTATAAAGTGGCGCAACTTGTAGGAGTCGCTCAAGTTCAAATCTTGTCCTTGTTGATTATACACTGCACATCACAAAGGAAAATAACTTTGACGACCTTTTACGTGGACCTAAACGTGTGTTGTATCCCGCACAAAATAACTAAGAAATATTTACCTGAAGAGGTCACACTGTATGTTTTCTGATATAACAGCGTCTGAAATGTAATTGACGCCATCAGAGTAAACGAGCGCGTCAGTGGCTGAGCGATCAGCAAATGAGAACTGCCACTCGCTGTGTACAATTCACAGTATTAACATCTTTCCGGCTTGGTGACATTGTCTCCTGTTGCTAGATCCTGCTCACTGCGAGATGCTGGATGGATCACCCATGTTTGATATCAAGGCTGCTCCCTAAGCCACAATCTCTCTCTTTTTCCAACACACACACACACACACACACACACACACACACACACAAACACACACACAATGACACAGACATGCCGCTATGCGCACACATAGCTGCTGTGTGTGTGAGTTATGGTTGTGATCGCATGCTGTTCTGGTGTATCCGGGACTGCTGTGGATTAAACAGACTTTTCTGTCTCCTGCCTTGGAAACACACCCACACAGTCGTACTGTACATACAAAAGGGCAAAAGCCCAGGGGAAAACACGTATAAGGAACAAGCCAACTCACACCGGACTACGTTTACACACGGGCGCATACTCTCTCTCTCTCTCTCTCTCTCTCTCTCTCTCTCTCTCTCTCTCTCTCTCTCTCTCTCTCTCTCTCTCTCCCCCCTCTCTCTCTCTCTCACACACACACAAATGCACAAACAAATCCAGAGCCTGCAGCCAAAAAAAAAAAAAAAAATAGAAATAAAACAGAGAGACACACACCCACACCCGGCAGAGGAAAAAAGGCACTGTACTGGACAGCATAATTGTGCAACGTTGGTTCTGTTTCGTGCGAGAGGCAACCCAGCGAACACTCGCACATTTCCACATTTCTGCTGGTCCGATCTCCTGGTGTGGATCCAGTGCAGCGGGGAAGTTTAGAGGCAAACGGCAGACAAAGAGACTCGGAAGAATGCGCCCCCTACTATGTTTTATATGGACCAGCCGTAGCACTGGCCCCTGGGGGCCTCCCCCCCCACCCCCCACTACAACCCCACCCCACCGCCCCCGCCCCCCCCCCGTCATAGTTCCACCACCCCTCTTGTTTCTCTCTGCTCGGCACTTGTTTCTCTGTCTGCTTCAACACGTTTCCTTTTTTTTTTTCCACTAGTGTCCGTCAAGTTTCTCACTTTTCTTTTCTATTTTTTTTTCCTCTTGAACCCCCTTCTGTCTGTCTGTCTGTCTGTCTGTCTGTCTGTGCTCGGGTGTCCACACACTGGGACAGCCATGGGCAGACAGAGCTCCGGTTACAAGGGTGGCGTGGGCACTTCCTCCGTGCCGGGGTCTGGTTACAATTTGCCCTGTGACACCGCAGAGCGCTAAGCTCATGGGGTTTTTTTTTTTTTTTTTTTCCTCTACATTGCACAATATGTGTAAGCGTTTTAGCATTGCCGCAGCTCTGCGGGGCTGGGCCGTGGGGACCAAGCCCCTGCTTCACTGGCTTGGAAACCCTGTCTAGGCAGGCAGGACAATAGAGTGAGCGAGATGTCGAAACAGCCCATAGCGATGTTGTCAGACCAGAGCTGAGGGCAGACAGCGAGGCACAGATGTGCTCCTGTGGGCCAGCTGCACGCTGGAATTGGATTCATTTTAAGCAGGCTAAATTTGTTTTTTTTTGGTTTTCTGTCTGTCTCTCTTTTCAATTCGGACTAAGCAGACAGTATCTTGTACGTTTGTTTTTTTTTTATCCTGTATTTTTATGGTTTGTCAAGTGATAAATGGATTGCGTGTGATGATGTGATGTGACATGATCTTGCAACACTGTCAGATACTATTGCAGTTGTAATGAAGGAAGGAGCCTCTGTTGTGATCGAGCAATAAATAACACCATCAGCCAAGTTGGATGTCCATTATGCAATTAGTCATCTGATTTGTCCTAAAACTTAAGACTGAAAGAAGAGACGTCGCAGGGGTTGCCGTGACACCAAAGGCCAAATCTGCAAATCTGATAGATAGATAGATAGATAGATAGATAGATACATAGATACATAGATAGATACATAGATACATAGATAGATAGGATAGATATTCTTTATCCTTCTTTGACAGGGCTCACACAACACATTCATGCAATTCCCATCAACACACGTTGACATTGTAATTGTGTCCGTGCATCAAAACTGTTCAACCGAGTATTTGCTCAGCGGCGCTTCATAATTTTTTTTTTTTTTTTTACCCCCCTCGCATCACCCTGATGACGCGACGTTGGTAGATTCATCATCGCCTCTCTGTCTGCCAGTCGGTTCATCGGCTAATGACTTATCATTTAGACAAATGTGTGTGGCGCGTCCGCAAATAAGGAGCAGCGGTGATTAAACGGCGCCAACTCAACCTCTCTCCCACTTTGACTCACCATCCCTCTTTTTTTCCTCTCCTTTGTCTCTATTTTCCCTCCTCTCCCACTCATTACAAGTCTCCTCCTCCTCCTCCTCACCCCCCCATTCTCCCAACCACCCACCCACCCCTTAACTCCCCTCATCCCTCTTTTTCTCACTCCCCAGCTGCACGGCATTAGAGGATGAATGAATTAATAAACTGGATACACACAAACAGTCGTGACTGCACACACGTCGCTGTCAAGTGGACGTGGTGGGCGAGTGTTTCGCTGCCATTAGGTGGGAAACACCGGCTCTCCATCATCGTGAAGCGTGTATGAGTAATGGTGGGGATGCCGCCGTGCACGTCTGCCAAATGGCTCCTCAGTGTTATCCCGCTGCACGCGCACGTTTTTTTTTTTTTTTTTTTTTTTTGCATCGGCAGGAACGCGAGCGAGTTCCCGACTCTGTTGAGCGCCACGGGCACGCTTCCTTATCCAGAGGTGGGAAGTAACGAAGTACAAATACTTTGTTACTGTGCCTAAGTAGTCTTTTGTACTTTACCTGAGTATTTCCTTTTCCGACGATCTGTTAGTTTTACTCCCTCGTACACAAACGCTCGTTACTTTTGTCTTTAAAAAAATACATATTCCGTTAAAAGTAATTCACTATTTATTGTAGTTGTTGCTTGAAGTGGAGACATTTGAACTCTGCTGCTGTGTAGTTCAATTTAAAAGTGAGTCGTATTTTAGAGGGAGATTGTTTGAGTGCCTCGGCTTTGGGGTCAGAGAAAAATAAACATGTAGAAAATAACATTGGATATTGTTAGTAAAAGTGTAAACATCCAGTTGTGGCTCGCTGGTCATAAGTATGACTTTGCACAGTTTGGTTGTGCTGCAGATGAAAAAAAAATACTGACTATTGTACTGAGAGAAGCAAAGCTGTTCAAAATGATCCTCTGGTTGGTTCAGTCCAGATTATTCTGTCACAACTTTTTTATTCTTTTTTTTTTTTTTTTAGCAATCTTTGCAAAATTATCAACAAATGTAGTATTTCATTGACGGCAAAAAGAATACTTTCACTCAAGTACAATTCAGAACCTGTCCTTTATTACTTTTACTTGAGTAAAGGAGTTGAATCATTTCACTTTTACCAAAGGATTTTCTTTTTTTTTTTTACTCAAGTACCGAATGTGAACACTTTCACCCATCGCCCTTTGTTGACTGTCTGTGAACGCTGATTTGTGTCTTTGTGTGTTTGCTTGAGTGTGCGGGCCTCCCGGGGGTGAATCCTTGAGAAGGGTGGGGAGGAAGAGAAGTACAGCGAACGTTTGATATTTGACAGCTGATTAAGGAGAGGAGTGAGGAGCAGGAAGCTCTGACAGGAGGTCTCCACGGGCATCATGGGAGGTACGGTGGGGGGAGGGGCCACCGGGCGCGGGAGTCAACAGGCGATTGCGGCGGCACTTTGTGTTTCGCAGCGGGGGTCAGATTGAGACGGGGACGGAAGGGTGGGGATGGGGGGGGGGAGTGCGGGGGTGGCGGGAAGATGAACCTTTGAAAGGGGAAGCAAGCAAGATGGATGAGCGAGGGCCAGCCTGGGGAAAGGCAAAGGGGGCAAAGAGTGAAATGGCTGGAGGACCGCGGGGCAGCGCAGAGGAGGAAGGTGGGAAGGAAATGGAAAACAAGGTGGAGGAGGAGAGAGGAAGGTGGCCCGACACCCTGCTGCTTATCCTTGAACACTCTCATGAGCTCTCTCTCTCTCTCTCTCTCTCTTTTTCTCTCTCTCTCCATCTCTTACCTCTTTCTTCCCCTGCTCCTTTGCACACACAAACACGCGTAGCTCGCTCGCGCGCGCGCGCACACACACACACACACACACACACACACACACACACAGCGCCCGGCAAGCGCACGAGGGTGCTGTTGCAATTAAACCGCCGCAGCGTGGAGCCTAGATGGAGAGAGAGACAGAGCGGGGGACATGCCACATGTGTGCTGCCCCTGGAAGAAAGGGATGAGGAGGAGGACGGGCGGAGGAAAAGATGAACAGGTTACCGACTGGACAATTTGAAGGAGGTGTCGCGATGGGAGCGGTGCTGAAAAACTTGTCATGTTTCTGGGAAAGAGAAGCAGCCGCACGGCTACCACTGGAGCAGGGGAGGGCAAACTTTTTGACTGGCGGGGCCACAATGGGTTCTAAAATTTGACAGAGGGAGTCGGGGCAAGAGCAGATGGATGGAGTGTTTTGCTGAGCCACCTCATAGGAGGAAAAAATATATCATGGGATATGAGTTTTTGAATGCCCACGGTGTTTAGCTCTTTATTGAAA
Organism: Nelusetta ayraudi; assembly: GCF_046127955.1. NCBI lineage: Eukaryota > Metazoa > Chordata > Actinopteri > Tetraodontiformes > Monacanthidae > Nelusetta > Nelusetta ayraudi. Next base: position 1,861,197 of record NW_027466121.1, on the reverse strand, counting down.
TGACTCTTAAAACACAGAAAAAATGGATGAAATACACCTATTTTATGACTTACATAGTATTAATATAATTTCTTCCAAGTTCGACGGGGCCGGATCGAAAAGCTTAACGGACCGCATATGGCCCCCGGGCCGTAGTTTGCCCATGCCTGCACTACAGTAGAGCGTTGTGGCGCTAATCCTGCAATAGCACTTGTAGCACTACAACTATAGACATCAATGTGTTTGGTATGCATGAAGAAATATTGCGTTGTCCCATTGTTAATTCTCTCAAGCTGTATGGAAGCATCAGTCAATGCAGTAATACATACAAAAGTGTTGTGCCCTTGTGACGTAGCTTCATCAGAGCTCCCCCGCTGTGATTGGTTCTTTAATTAGCCACTTACAAGAACCTTCAGGAAGTCGGCTCGCTGATTGGGTGTCTCAGTTAATGAGCCCAATTAAGTCATTAGAAGGGTCCTCAGTCCTTGTTTCCTGGGGCCACGCAGGTAGCTACGCCTCCTCCTTTCTGGGGGAGGCGGAGGCGGAGGGCGGGGGATGTAAAAAGAGAGACGGCGAGAGAGCAAGATCAAAGATATTTCCATTTGAGAACAAAGCCATTTTCTTCACAGTGCATTTTGTATAATGTGGTGCCCATGCTGCTAATGTTTTTATCTTTGCTTCCCACAACAACAGAAGAAAGTCGCAAAATGCTCTCATAATCCGTGCTCATCACGTCCATTTGCCATCATGCCCTCTCACCTAAAATAGTGTTTCAAATGGAGGAAAATTAGGGATTGTCGGATGTTCTTTATCTGACAGTTATAAGAAATAAATTGTTTATCATTATTATTACTATTATTATTATTTATTCATCCGTTTCTCAGTGAACCAATCATTATTGTTAGTGGGTAAATTGGTGTAAGTCTCCTCTGAAATGTTGCCCTACGAGCGCAAAACCAAAAAAGGTACACGTTCAATTACAAGGTTCACAGTTAACTTTCTTTGTTTTTAACTGTATTCCCTCAAACCAAAAGGAACTGCAGGCAACGGGCTGAATTTAAAATTAGAACACATTGGTTAAAGTCATTTACAAAATGACAAAGAAACTGATTCATTTGTATTAAATGCCTTTTTCGACTACCTATTAGCAATGCATGTACTTCCCTCTCATGACGCCCATGTAGCCTAGAATAAAGAAAGTAAAGAAACGTTTTCACGTCGGAGCTTTTCCCACGGCGGAACAAATAACAAAAAAGTGTTCAGTAGGTTGTAGGTAAATTGCTGCTCAGGTACACAGGATGGACAAATATGAAAAATGTTCTTCCTCCAAGGTGGGGCGTGACAGAGAAAGTTTGAGAACCACTGACCGAAGTCAACGTTGTACCTGAGCAACCTAGGTGAACATAGGCTACCAAAATATTTTTTTCAAATAAATTATTTGTCTAAAAAAACATTGTGGTACATGAAGCTCTTCATGAGAACCTTCATAAAGAGCTTCATCCAGGAGATGCGACCAAACGCGAAGATGCACAGCAAGCCCTTCACGTTCCCAATTCAACCGCAATCCCCTCCCAAGAAACATTTTCCCTAAACTGTGTCAAACCGTGATTGGGCTTGTTTATCACTGACACACATCCCTTGTTTTTGTTATTGTGTGTACGCGTCTCTGTGGTCTCCAGGTGCGATATGGCTGCCGTGATACAAAACACACATCTGGAAAAGAGCGGGCGTTTAGACCCAGATGTGTTTCAGTGACGCTCACACAAACACACCCAAACACACACACACACACACACACACACACACACACACACACACACACACACACGTATGTGCGCAGTTTTGTGTTAGATTTTTGGCTTTGTGTCATCTTCATCATCAAGTGGGGGGGTGTGTGTATCTGTTGTTTGTGTGTGTCGCAGACAGTCAGTTGTGTCTGCCGGGTGTCATGTACACAATATGACAGATGTTATTTTGGTGCGAGTGAATGATGTGAGCGAGAGAAGACAAAAAGGAATAGACAACAATAAAGTGCTGAGACAGTGCGACTACACACACACACACACACACACACACACATGGTCTCCCAATGAAGTCAGTCATGACAAGATGTTTGGTCAAGCGCGGTTGGGCGGAGAGCAATTAGCCAAAGCTTTGTACGTATGGCAGCGGTAGACATTGTGTCTCCGACTCCAGCTGTTGTGTGCACGCAAATTAGTTAATTATTTTCACTAATGTGCATCTGATTGCATGCACTCCACTTATTTCAAACAAGTGCCAATGTATGGGCGGTTGACGTCCGCCTTGTTAACGCTCGTTCGGACCTCCGCGACGAACCAATGAGAGTTGTCTCAACAGTGATTGGAACGTATGGAACGCAAAGTAACGAATGATGAGTCTCCGAGTTTTTACAGCTACAGATGTTAAAATGGAACACAGATTAAAAAAAAAAAAAAAAGACAGTGGAAAAAGTTCACGGTGATGCAGCCGTGACCAGAGGGGGACGATGTATTTGTGCCGAGTGTGAAAACGAATATTTTAGAGAGAAAAAGTCAGTATTTGTTAGTAGAGATGAAAAGAGAGTTATTTAACAGTTATTTGGTTTTTCTCACTTAATTAACAAAAAAAAATATATATATACAATATAATGTCCATTCCCAATCTTCTTGCACCTGAGAGAGAGATTGAATTTACCACTGTTCCGGGCCCGGGTTCCGGCCGACTCCCTCCAATCAGGGTGTTACTTTCTTTAAGAGGTCTGACTTTTTTTTTTTTTTTTTTCTTCATCATCACAGTGATTGCCCAATCACTCGGATTGCTGAGTTGCGCACCATCATTAAACGCCACTGGATATTGGCTCAAGAGGATTTTTTTTTTTTCTTTTACAACTAAGTAATTGCCTGTTTCTATGCTCGCGCGATAAACGAAGAGCATCAAACGAGCTATTTTGAATGAATGTAAACTAGAGAGCGTTCATCCAGACACTCCTTAAGCTTAACTCTCCATCCAATCATCCAATCTTCCAATCTGAAACAATGATGCCCCCCCCCCCCCATCCACCCAACCGCTGTTCAACTGTTCACACAGCTCCTTGTTGGTACTGTGTCTTTGCGCAGACGGGTTTGAGAGAATGTATTACGGTTTCTCAGGCGCTGTCTTACACTTTTGCTGGTTCGCCCCTCTCGGGACAACAGTGGCAGATCCACACGCGTAAAACGACGCAGGAAGCAGCATCAGGTGTAATTAATGGTACCACCCGAAGGCCCCCCCGACAGAGACGGAGTGGCGACGACGGCGTTTAAAATAAATGTCTGACTGTCGGCGATGTCGAGCCAGGAGGAACTCCGGCGCGGGATGTTGCGGGGCTGATTGCCTAAACTGCGATTCCCCCCGGTGCCGCTCGTGTGAACCCTCCCGAGTGGAAGTGGAGGGGAAGTGTGAACGCCATGATGGGGTTTTTTGAATGGAAATGGACCGCAGGCTCCGCATCTGAACCGAAATTGCAGTTTTTATCAGTCAGCCACAGGCTGCAGGTTGGTAAAAACCAAAGCCTGGTTCAACTTTTCTTCTTTTTCTTCTTCGCCTCTTTTTCCACACTGCCCCTTTTCCTTGGACTGTCGTTGACAATTAGAATCGTTTGAGTCAACGACCTAAGATTTGATTGGATATTTTGACGGCAACAGAAAACCTTTCCACAAGTCTTGGCTTTGAGGAGAAAACACTGAATATGTGACCTGGGTTCTCATGTGCCTTCCTCAAGACGGATGAGGCTGCTCCTCCAAATGTGTGTAGTATATTGCGCTGCGTTTTCCCTGCAAAGCCCATGCTGACGATGCTGGAGATCAAAACTTTTCATGCAAGTAACCTTAAGCCCTGTAATGCGAGTGCACAATCAATGCTGTTAATTAAAAAGGAGACCACAGGCATATAGAGTTAAGTTGTAGCACATTGAAATTTGCTTTGCATCGTTGGGCACCCGTGTAGAACTTTTATTATTTTGAGTGAATGCGTTTTTTTTTGTTTTTTTTTTAAAAAACACATTTTTGACCGTTTTGAACACACAAGTAAGTACGTTTTTAAGAGAGATTTTCTGCATTGTTTTTGTCTGTTGGTCTTATCTGCCAGTTGCTCTGTTGGTCTGTGTCTTTCTTTGGGGATTCTACTTCAGAAGTCTACACACACACACACACACGCACGCACGCACGCACGCACCCACACAAATCTCTAGACGCATTTATATTTTATTTGTGCTTCAGAATAATTAATATCTTTGTGTTCATTTATTTATTTGTTTGTATTTGAGGCTCACAGAAGTGAGATGCATTTTTTGTTGGTTGCGCCTGTCTGTGTGAGACCATGAAAAAGCTCCTATTTTATTATTTAAATGCAGCACATCGGAAATTTACATTCCTCGGGCAGCAGGTTACAGTTTTTTCCCCCTCTGGAGAATAAAAGTATACCCGCGTAATGTGCAACCTCTGCACACCACACGGTTTGTGTTTGGTTGTCAAACTGGCTGCGCCGTTGATTGTTTTCACACAATCGTGGATCTTTGAGTCGCAGCCTATGAGGGATAAGATGGCTAACGCAGACTTCTTTTTCGCTTGGCTTTCTTAGTGTGTGTGTGTGTGTGTGTGTGTGTGTGTGTGTGTGTGTGTGTGTGTGTGTGTGTGGTGGTGTGTGACAGGCCATTTATCTCAGGGACACTTAAAATTTACCCCAATAAAATCTCACCGTACGAGGAGGGACAATTCCACAGTTGTATTACACTCATTGCTCGCTTGGAATACATACATGTTTCTGGAAAAGGTCTATCATGATTTGTTTAAATTTTACTCATCAACATTTTCTTTATTTTTGTGTGTGTGTGTGTGTGTGTGTGTGTGTGTGTGTGTGTGTGTGTGTTTCAAAAGGTCAAATCGTTTTGTTGTTCTTCAAAATAAGACAAATTAAGAAAACTAAATTCTTGTACTGTCCTAGCCTGGATGTGTTGTCACCTTGCCGAAGCATCCAGTCGCGAATTGGACGGGACAGTGCGGGTGTAAATGTTGGCGACTGCACTGAAAATAAACTGCGCTTGGAGACTTAAAGACCGATACTTTAGCGCAGTAGGGTGCATCACAAATGCGCGAGGTGCTGTGAAAACTTTTTCCCACCACTGTACAGTACAGTCCATTGCATAGTGCTTTCTAAAGTTTCTCTTGGAATTAGGAATTAATTACTTAAGCACTTAAAATGTTCACTTACCCATACAGTGACAAATTGCCTCACTTAATGAAGTCATTTAACATAATCAGTCCATGCAGGTTCTCCAGTCATAAAGGGCTCGCAATTTATCGCGCTCGGTTCCCAATGTGAGAGACTTCAGAGTGATTGTGCCGCTTTGTGCATTAACTTTTCCAGCCAGCAGGATACGACTTCCTCGACTTCCTTGAGTATCGCTACTGATTAGCTGCCCTTGCGTCAGCTTCCCCGCTAGTCTAAGTGCATTCGCGTGAGTGAGGTCATCGAATTATAGAAAGTGTTTGAGTCCCTCCTTCCTTCAAACACAACGGAAGTTTTTAGTTCTAAGCCATACCATTAAGCTGCGGTTGATCGGTCTTTGCTGCCACTGAGGTGTTTCTTTTTGGTTTCCACGAAAGGTGATTAGGTGATTATTTAAGTTTTCATTTTGAGTTTTAAGTTGAAATTTCGTGTATAAAGTCGAGATTTCGTGAGTAAAGATGACATAAAAAAAAAAGGTGAAATTTTGTTCATAAAATAGAAATTTCATGAATAAAGTCCATGCAACAAAAAGTGGAAATTGGAAACTAAAATGGCAAGGAATAGAGTGGAGTCAAGACAAATGATGAATGAATAAATGGGGTTACTGCTGTCGTGTTGACCAGGAAGATCTTCAAAACTCTACCCAAGAGAATAGAAATCTAACAAAGAATTTAGCAACAGGTGAGACGTAAACGTAAAAGAAAAGAAAAGCATGATAGTGAGGGAGCTGCTGTTGACTCCTCAGTTCGTCCGCGTGTCTTTCTTCTTTTTTTTTTTCGTTCTTTTTTTTGGAAACTCGTAGGCCGCGAAATATGCACACACTCTCGCACCGTTGACAAGCTAGCGTCTCACCAACCGCTCGGCGCTCCCTCTCGGCACGCTCTGTTTTCTCATCGCAGTCATGTTTACAGCCAACAGGCATGCTCCGGCTCTCCTGCCCACTCACCCACACA